>NC_056749.1:825826508-825864008 GCF_019279795.1 Protopterus annectens | reverse complement strand
AAATGAGTCTTTAAGGATGTCATGTGTTTCAGTTATATGACTTCTGAATGTCCATGACTTTTGTTTCTTTTTAAGCTTTTTATGGATACATTCAGATGCATAAAGCCAAACTCAGCTAGCTGTGGACATGTTTGTTTCAGTCTTCTTAAGATATCATACAGTGAAAACTTAAGCTTGGCTAAGTTTTTCTTGTAGTTTTTTTACTTATTGTTTTGTCTGCATGATCTTTTTAATCTTCAGTAAATGGACCAAATGTGCACACACACACACACACACACACACACACACACACACACACACACACACACACACACACACACACACACACACACACACACACACATATATATATATATATATATATATATATATATATATATATATATGTATATATATACACACATGCATGTTTGTGTATGTATATATATATATATATATATATATATATATATATATATCTGGGATCCGGACACATGCTCGACTAGCATATGTCCGAATCACAAAACATCGAACACACATACACGAAAGCGCTTAACATTGGCAAGCGCTTCCGTGTATGTGTGCCTGTTTCGTAGATCAGACTACAGTGCGGGTAAGGGAAAATTACCTTTTCCCCACTGTAGTTCAATCACTGAGTGAGAATAATAAAGTAGGGAGGACGTGGGGGATGCAGGGGGGTGAAGCCCCCCTGCAGAAATGTAGATTTTTTTTTGAACTACACATACACGGAAGCGCTTTTCGATGTTAAGCGCTTTCGTGTATGTGTGTTCGATGTTTTGTGATTCGGACATATGCTAGTCGAGCATGTGTCCTAGACCCATACATACATATATATATATATATATATATATATATATATATATATATATATATATATATATATATATATATATATATATATATATATATATTTATGTGTGTGAGTACATAATGAATGTTCAAAATGTTAAAATGTTGATACTTATAAGATAGACAAAAACATTTTGAACATTTAGATTTTTAACACAACAAATGCCCAGATGTCAACCTCAACATTAAAGGCCAAATTGAATAAAGCCTACACTAAGCGTACACTGTTCTGAGGAACAGACAACACAGACATAACACAGACCTTCTTTCTCCCAAGTTTAGTTTTCCTACTGATATTCCTGTAGCTTTAAATATTGATAGGGATTCATAAAGGTTACCACAAAGTGTAGACTACATGTATAGTTAGTGCAATCTTTCTGAGTGACTAGAAAGCACAAAAGATTGATACGAATTTTATTGAATACATATCATGTACACTTAGTGTAGGCTCTATTGATTCTGGTCCTTTTAAAACTGTCCCCTTAGCTAACATTTCCTCTATCTAACCTACAAACTCTTACACACATAGTAAACTTATTCCCTTACCAAACCAGTATCTTTAACATAACCTGCAAACAATTGTGCATACAATAAACCTATCAACTTAAAATAATAACATAATAATCTTCTTCTTCTTTCGGCTGCTCCCATTAGGGGTCGCCACAGTGGATCAACTCTTTCCATTTCTTCCTGTCCTCTGCATCTTTCTCTATCACACCAACCACCTGCATGTCTTCTCTCACCACATCCATAAACATTAACTTAGGCCTTCCTCTTTTTCTCTTACCTGGCAGCTTCATCCTTACCATCCTTTTCCCATTATACTCATCATCCCTCCTCAGCACATGTCCAAACCATCGCAATATCGCCTCTCTGGCTTTGTCTCCAAACCATCCAACCTGGGCTGACCCTCTAATATACTTATTTCTAATCCTGTCCACTCTCGTCACACCCAGTGCAAATCTTAACATCTTTAACTCTGCCACGTCCAGCTCTGACTCCTCCCTTTTTGTCAATGCCACTGTCTCCAACCCATATAACATAACTGATCTCACTACCCTCTTGTAGAACTTCCCTTTCACTCTTACTGGTACTCATCTGTCACAAATCACTCCTGACACTCTTCTCCACCCACTCCATCCTGCCTGTACTCTCTTCTTCACCTCTCTTTCACACTCACCATTACTCTGAACTGTTGATCCCAAGTATTTAAACTCATCCACCTTCACCACATCTACTTCCTGCATCTTCACAATTCTTCTATCCTCCCTCTCATTCACACACATATATTCTGTCTTAGTCCTGCTGACCTTCATTCTTCTTCTCTCTAGAGCATATCTCCACCTCTCCAGGGTCTCCTTCACCCATTCCCTATTCTCACTACAGCTCACAATGTCATCTGCAAACATCATAGTCCATGGGGACTCCTGTCTGATCTCGTCTGTCAACCTGTCCATCACCATTGCAAATAAGAAAGGGCTCAGAGCTGATCCTTGATGCAATCCCACCTCCACCTTAAATGCAACCATCACTCCCACCGCAGACCTCACCGCTGTCACACTACCCTCATACATATCCTGCACCACTCTTACATACTTCTCTGACACTCCGGACTTCCTCATACAATACCAAAACTCCTCTCTACGCACCCTGTCATATGCTTTTTCTAAGTCCACAAAGACTTCTTCTGACCTTCTCTGTACTTCTCCATCAACACTCTCAGAGCAAACATCACATCTGTAGTGCTCTTTCCTGGCATGAAACCATACTGCTGATCATTAATCATCACCTCCCTTCTTAATCTAGCTTCCACTAAATAATAACATAATAACAATAATAATAAAATACCTAACTTGTGCACCACTGCTGCATTTCTGCTTACTTCTTTCAACATAAAAGCACAATCAGCAAATCAGACTGTCACTAAATCCACTGCTTATGCACACATACTACCTTGCAATTCATTCTGTTGCATAATTCAACTTAAAAAAAACAAAAATAAAACTGCACACACACACACACACACACACACACACACACACACACACACACACACACATACTATATATATATGTGTGTGTGTGTGTGTGTGTGTGTGTGTGTGTGTGTGTGTGTGTGTGTGTAATTACTGACATCGAAGCATGAAAAAATTGACATTAAAAACCTAAAAAAATCAGCTGCATTCATTTAGTGGCATAACCTTGGAGTATGGAAATAAAAATAATTTTTTGCAAGGGTAAAGCCCCAAGCACCCCTCAAACCACCTGCAAATTAAATATACCAACTATGAGACTGCACAGTGCTTGGGCAATGGTACATTTCCCAACCCCAGAATTATAGTAATCTGACACAGATATTGACAACTTTCTCATTGACCAAAGTAAGTCTTCAAAAAGCTGTTGACTAACTCACGTAAATATCAGAATACAGAATTTGACAATTTCATAACTTTGAAATTTGAACAATATAGCTAAAACAAAATCATTGATAAATATTTTCAAAAATGCAGGAGCATTTTAAGTGATTAAACACAAAGGTGAACACTTCTAATTTTATTTTTCCAATAAGATTTGCCTCTACCAGTCCTTTGTTGTTGATATTGCAGCAAGGTGGGAAAACGAGCAGTTTTTGAGTTGATAACAACCATGATATGATATGACAGGGAGATTTTTAGGGAAAACAGCTAAGTTTCATCCAAATGAATGGCATCTTTCATGATGTTATACCTGTGAGTACTCTGTAACTTTTATAAAAAGCTGCAAAATAACCGCCCTAATAAATAAAGCAGAAAAGTTACTTCCCTTTGAAGAGTACACAGTCAAAGATGTTATAAGCAGCCCTAGCTTTATTTCATATCCTGAAAGAAACTTTCTCAAACAGAGTTACAAAACAGAAATCAGCCATCAAATGGATGATTTGCCTCAACATTACTGCAAACAGTCCCTTTGGGATCCTCATTTGCTGTTTGTCAATAGGAGTCAAAGGTCACCTCATAACATGCGGCAACATTCCTAGATGTACACTTCTAAAAAGCTACTCGTTTGTAAGACAGGTTCATATTAATGTCTGCTTAATCAATAAACATCCTGTGCCATAATACATAGGTAAGTACTGGGCTAGCTGCCCTTGTAGGCCATTTTAAGCCTAGTCTTTTCCATTTCAAATGTGAGAATCAAATCCCTTACCTCATGTCTGTGAGGTAAACCCATTAACCATAATGCCAACTTCCAAATCATGCAAAGAAATGATATTGTAGTACCATGACAACCAAACTTAAATATGCAAAGACATCGTTTTAAAACTATGCAATGTTAGCTTAGCTAAAATTTGGGAAATTAGTTCCTAGTTTTGCCTAATACTCAGACAGCAATGATCAAGCCTTGCAGAATGATCAGGCCTTGCACAAAAATACCTTATTAAATTGACGATATCAAACAGCTGCTGTTTTTTTTTTTCCACTTCTAGTAGCAAAAACAGATATTTTGGTCCAGACTAAATGAGTTTTAGATGAAAAAGAGGAGAACATTTATGATGTGGTGAGAAAAGGGGTTGTTGAAGAGAAAGATATACCTTATTGCCATTTCAGTAATTCAGGATATACACAATCTTCTTTATGACATACCTCTTATCCACACAAAACAACTGTTCTTCCTTGTCATAAAAGTTTGAAAAATAGAAACATCTTCAGTCAGAAGAGCAGCAGATAAATATGTGAAAACTGTGAATAAACATGCAGAACAAAGGAACAAAGAGACACATCTGTTGACATTTGATGAGTTGAATATACTTTCCTTAAGTGAAGCTGAGTTTCCTTATAGTAACCACTGGCTTAAATCCAAAGTGGATGTATCGGTAACTATTTGTTCCTGTCAAACTGAAACTGAAATATAGCTACAGAACAGAAAGAGCTGTAATAACATATCTTTACTGCTTTTAAATTTTGATTATGATACTAACATAAATAGGGTGATGAAAATTGATATAAAATGGGTTGAGAGGATTTTATTTCAACAGCTTCAAAATACCTAAGATCGTCTATCATTTTATCAAAATTTTCATCTAAATCTTTTGAATATTCTGATTCTCAAATTCTGACTCGAGCCATGGATTACACATCTCTCTAGCTCTCTCTCTCTCTCTCTATATATATATATATATATATATATATATATATATATATATATATATATATATATATATATATATATATATATATATATATATATATATATATATATATATATATATATATATATATATATATATATATAAAGCATAGACTGCGGTAGCATTGTCGCCTCACAGTAAGACGTTGTCCAGTTTGATTCTTAGCTAGAGCGTCTTCTGTGTGGAGACATGCCTGAATGGGCGTACCTTCGTTGAAGGTTGTGTGTCAGGGCCGGCAACTCGGCATGTAAAAATCTACTGCCAATCATTAGCAGACTGGAGTTCCGCTGTGGTGACCCCTAACTGGGAAAAGCCAAAAGACACAACATATATATATATACATATATATAAAGCATAAACGTCTTACTGGAAAAATAAAAACAATAACCCTCAAAGTAGATCGAACTTTTGTCCTTTATTGTGTAGGATCTTCTTCAGAATGAATGAATTAAGCTTTCCACTTACTTATAAGCTTAGATAATAACCAATGGGAAACTGTAAACAAAGTGTACATAAACAAATGATGCACCAGGAACACTAAATATTTACATAATGAAATGATGTACCAAATCAAAACCTGTGTGAGGAACACTAAATATTTACATAATGAAATGATGTACCAAATCAAAACCTGTGTGAGGAACCCTCAATATTTACATAATGAATAAAACATGAGAGAAATTACTGCACCCATTTTAACACACATTTTAGACTCAAGGATTCATTTAAACCAGGGTGGTAGTCTGCTTCTAAATGAAGTTGCCATTTCAGCTCAAGAACTTGCAAAAGACCATCTGCATCTCCAAAAAAGTTATCTACCTGTTCTAACACTAGCAATTTGCACATAGAAAAATTATTACAAGACAAGCTGTGCTTGCCCATGGCATTAGAAGAATCTCTAGATCGAATGGCAGCATTGTGTTCTTTTATCCTGTCACTTAATTTTCTAGTAGTCTTTCCTATGTAAAAACATGAGCAGGACATACAAATAGCTGCGTATACTACCATGGGCCTATATTAGGTTCTCAGTTTAGTCATTATAAATGTAAGGTTCTGCCCACACTTCAACAGTCCACTATATTTGGAAACAGGGTTAAGGGATGTGTTCCTTGTGGACATTGTTCCGCATGTCCCCACATATTTAAAACTAAAACTTTCACTAGCTCCAACACTCCCAAGGTCTACAACATTTTATGTTTTGGAAATTGCAGTAGTGAATGGATTGTCTATTTGGCTACCTGTTCCTGTTCGGCATTTTATGTTGGACAAACGTCTAGAACACTGAGGCTTCGAATATCCGAACACCTCAGTGAGATCAGGAACAGGAGAGCTACCAATGCTTTGTTTAAGCACACCTTGGCCTACAAAACAGCCGGATTTACATTTACTGTCATTGATAGGGTCCAGGGTTCTAATTTTTCTAAAGTTGGTTGGCACACAATACTAAACAATAAGGAATCAGGTTGAATTATCAAGATAGGGGGTTTGTATAAACCTGGTCTGAACGAATTGTCATAATGGTATATCCAGCCAATAATTACATGGAACTGTTCACACAAAACGTATACAAGCATGTTAATAGCTGTGCAGAGTCAAATATGTGGGATGCTGCTGCATTGAGGCTGCTGTGCTCACCAGAAATAAATACAGAACTAACTCAAAAAGCAATCCTCATTGGTGGAATCATAACATCAATGGGCTGCATAAGAGAATGGAGAAAACCATGGAAAATATAAGAAGTATAGCACCTAGCAGAATAAAAGTGCTCTCATCAAACTAAATAAATAACTGCTGGGTGGTGGCAATATAGATCATTAGGGTACATTATACTGACACCATGTGACTAACAGCTCATTGTCTTCATCAACAAAACATTAAAAATGTTTGTCTGTGGTGGCAATGGTGTTAGTGCATCATGCAATGTGTGTGTGTGTGTGTGTGTGTGTGTGTGTGTGTGTGTGTGTGTGTGTGTGTGTGTGTGTGTGTGCAATGTGTTGCATCATGTCTACCCTTGTAACATACCATACTCTTGTCTACATTACTATAAATTCATAGCTGGGTGGAGCACCTTATCCCTTGTGGAATCACCAGTCAGAGGTATTGATCAAGTATCACAGTTCCTGCCTCTACAAAGGTGTATCACTTTGTTGCAGTGACAGACTCATAGAATTGTATCCTTTGTGTTTCTGTCCTCTAGGGTATCTGAGTGACAGATGTTGCAAAATGTATCATAACTTTGTCCTCAGTGCACACAGCAGCTCCATCTATTGAAGGTGGACATATTGTATGTGCACCCAGCCCTTGAAGATTTGAGTCTCATCTTTTTGCTTAATGCAGAGTTTATAATGCCAATGTGTCTCTCATCCTAGCAGAGTTTTCAGTGGATTCTTCACTTTTTTAGGGTGCTGCGGAACCATGTTAGTCACTGAATGGCAGTGGTTGAGGTGATTTCAGTGAGATGGGACTGCAGATGTCATGTTGAGATATGCCACAGGCCAGTGTCTGTCATAGTCCTGTACACAATGAGGCATCACTCACCACAGACTTGGGTGCTGATATTGCTGTACAAGTTGTTTGACAGCCATGAGACAGTTTGCTATGTCAATCCCGTACTGACTGCACTTCATAGATTGTATCCTGTTCAGTGATGATATCATTGGTGATGCTGTTTCTGTACCATTGGCAGGCATTATAGTGTCTGTTCTAGTGAAACTACAATTTCTCCATGTCCCAATTACAACTAAAGCTGTTCAGTAGTTCAATAGTTCATTTACACCTGCTCATGGGCCAATGGTCAATCAAATTGTAGACTCCATAATTAATTAGCATAATTTTGGACACATCCAATAATCTAACTTCATTTTAAAAATTTCTGAAGAGGAAGATTAATGAATATAAAGTGGGACTCTATTCTACAAGCAAGCCGCTGATTGAGATAAATAACCTGCATTTAAGGCCATCCTATATTCTTTTATTTTATAGGTATAACTGACTCTTTGAGTAGCCTTATTTGAATTAAAGTGCAAGATTTTATAAGATGCATTATTCTTCATTACATAACTCATGATATGCCAAACACAGTTTTCTCCTCCGGTATCTAAAATGGATAGTATAAAAATCCAAACTATCTAATCTTGTTTGGTATGATAAATCTCTGCACCTATCAATTCTTTTTGAAAATTTTAATTTCATAATTTTCAAAGTGAGCAAATCTCCCTTGTTATAGATATAAAACAACATGTTGTAGTCAATTACTGGGTGAACACAAGATGTAAACATCCTCACAAGAAATTCTCTATTACCTGAGAAGTTATAAAAAGTTAAGCCAGACGCTTTCAATGTTTTAACTTTTTGAGGATTCATTCTAAATTTAAATTTATTACCTATCACTATTCCTATATCTGTACAGTCTGACAGATTTTACAACCTGAATGGTCCCAACTTTACCCTTATTTCTACCTTAGATCTCCCAAAGTAGAGAACAGCACACATAGCCTTCTTAACTCTCAATACAGTTTGAATAAACCATGAATACACCTCACTCAGGTATTCATTAAGGTGAACCATATCATCTGTATGAGTAACTGTAACATCAATTTTAATGTCATCTGCATATTTCTCCATCCAATTTTAGATATAATTGGAAAAAATTCAAAATAAAATTAAACAACATAACTGATCCACACCTAAATGAATTCCTACCCAATACAAAGTGTAATTTTACAGTCTCACTCTATGCCTTTTGCTTCCTAACCAATTGGCTACAAAAAAGATTGACCTTATGCACATGCATATCTTCTAAAATGGCAGAATGAGGCAGACTATGAAAAGTTTTTGATAAATTCAAATATACTACTATAGCAGACATATCTTTATCAAGAACTTCTAACACTGGGTTGCAAAATCCAACAAGACTGGTTAAAGTGGATCTGTTCTTTATAAATCCATGTTGAGTAAGCAAGCAATAATGACCAAAGGGTATGTGTTATTGTTTAAATAATGCCTGCCCAGGGGTGTTCTGAGGCCTGATGCCTGCATACAGAACATTACTGTCATTTTACTATTGTAAATGCGGTAGCGGAGCATGTACAATAGTGATGGATAGTGTTACCTTACAAGTCACTATGACTATAGAGCTGAAGTGCACTGATTGCAGGGTCCACAGACCCTTTCACGAGTTCCATTCACAGGGCTAGCATCAAGACATCATTACAGCACAATATGCCCCTGTTCTGCAGTATTGAAGATGCAATACAAATGCATTAACCATATGCTAGTAGCTTTGTGCACTTTCCTCTCTTGTTCTACAATTTATGGAGCTGCAGGCAACACTGTTTTAAACCAACACCATTCAAGTAGACTGCCTGCACACTAATATCTTATGGATCTGCACACATTTCAGATCTAGTCATCATCAACATACCTTCCCTTGAAACTCCAAAGTATTCACCCCTTTAAAGTTGCCTTCTCGACATCTCCAACAAGTTGCTCCTGGGAACATAATTTGTGCAGGCCATTTAAAGCACATTGAATGTCTAACATCTTCTGTTGCAGAACTGGGGACATACCACCAGTGTGAGCATAACAATGCTTTGCTACAGATGCAGAAGTCAGAAGGTATCAACATATAGAGTACCACTGTCACTACACATCTGGGTATGTGAGGGGTCACACATGTGGATTACCCTGATCTATTCTATATTTTGCATGGCTCTGACATACTTTGCATTAAGTACCTATTACTCAGATAGTGACATAATTACTGCAAGTCTGTTATCACCCCTTGTGAGTATGCCATGCTGTGTGAATATTTCAGGCTCTGCATTCATGCTGTGCAGAGTCAAATATATGGGATGCAACAAACCAAGAAAATTGCATTATATTATAGTATATTATGATAGATAATAGTACAGCATTGTATATTACATGACATTAAAGTGTTTTTTGTATTGCATTTTATTATAGCATGGTGTATTATATTATACTAAAATATAATATATTACAATTAACTATAACTATAACTGTAAGTTATGTCACAATATACTATATTACAGTATATTATATAAAAATACATTAAAGTATATTACATTTCATTACAATATAGTGTATTACATATATTACATTTGAGCACACTATATTGCAATATGTTATACTACAATGCATTATACTTTAGTATTATATTTTAAATTACATTTTTGTATACTATATAACAATTAATTTTGTTACAGTATGCAGTATTACAATACATTCATTACAATATACATTTCATTACATTCTAATATACATATTACATTACAGTATGGTATACTATATTGCATTACAGTATGGTATATTATCTTGATTTACTTTATAGTATAGTTCATTATATTTCATTACAGTATAGTAGATTGCATTATATTATGTTACACTTGTCTGATGTCAGTAGCAGTGCATTCCAGGATTCAGTCCTTCAGTCACTCCTCTTTGGCATTGACTTCTCAGAGGTCATAGCTAATGTTAACAGTTTGTCGCTAGCCAGTCTACAGATGAACTCCCCAGAGGACACCAAATCCTCCAAAAGAAACAAATAGCTGGTGCCAAAACCTTGGACTAAAACTGAGGACATGGAAATATGTAATTGTATCCTTCAGCAAGCATGACTCACCTTGTGATGTCTCATTGGTAACACATCCCTGAAAACTGATCCTGTAGTTAGAAATCCGGGAACCTTTGTTGAGTGTATATTGTCCTTTGATCACCATATAACCACTGTTGTAAGGAATTCCTTTTTCATAACGTATCTATATCAAAAGATATTGCATCCAGATCCAGGGATGTAATTATTCCACTGGATTCGGCACTCATTAGACCGATCATTGAATACCGTACCACGTATGGTATGTACCTGTCCAAACACTTGTCACAAATGGAATAAATACAATGACCACTCAGTAGTAATTTAAGGGCCAAAATTCTAAAAAAACTAATCAGTCCATCTCAAAGCCTTGCCTCTGTTCTCAGTATCATACAGGCTACTAAGAGGTGCCCTCTGACTTCTGCATAGAGAATCAAAAGACCCTGTTCTGTCAGACATATTAATCATCTGCAAATCCAAAGGTATCATAAAAGACCCTGTTCTAGCAGACCTAGTAAATATCTACAAATACAAAGGTATCATAAAAAGACCCTGTTCTGTCAGACCTAGTAAACATCTTCAAATCCAAAGGTATCATAAAAGACCCCATTCTGTCAGACCTATTAATCATCTGCAATAAAAAAATCCTATTCTGTCAGACCTAGCAAACATCTACAAATCCAAAGGTATCATAAAAAGACCATGTTCTGTCAGACCTAGTGAACATCTGCAAATCCAAAGGTATCATAAAAAGGCGCTGTTCTGTCAGACCTATTAATCATCCGCATATCCAAAGGTATCATAAAAGACCCTATTCTGTCAGACCTATTAATCATCTGCATATCCAAAGGTATCATAAAAAGATCCTATTCTGTCAGACCTAGCAAACATCTACAAATCCAAAGGTATCATAAAAAGACCCTGTTCTGTCAGACCTAGTAAACATCTGCAAATCCAAAGGTATCATAAAAAGACCCTGTACTCTCAGACCTATTAAACATCTGCAAATCCAAAGGTGTCATAAAAAGACCCTGTTCTGTCAGACCTATTAAACATCTGCAAATCCAAATGTATCATAAAAAGACCCGGTTCTGTCAGACCTATTAAACATCTGCAAATCCAAAGGTATAAAAAGACCCTGTTTTGTCAGACCTATTAAACATCTGCAAATCCAAAGGTATCATAAAAAGACCCTGTTCTGTCAGACCTATTAAACATCTGCAAATCCAAAGGTATCATAAAAAGACCCTATTCTGTCAGACCTATTAAACATCTGCAAATCCAAAGGCATCATAAACACCTACTCGAGAGATCTCAATCTCTTTTGCAAAATAAATAGAACATGTTGGACAGACAGGCTTGTATTACAGAAAATACCTTTTGTACGGAACCTTCTTCCACTTCACATAAAGCAAAGTATTTCTCTTACTTTATTCAAATGTAATTTGGATGAATGCATGGGCAACCACATATTTTGCCTTTGTTTAGCTGCCTTGCCCTTCATGGATAGGAGATATGTTTAAATGTCCCAACATATCCTTGTTTGGCCCTTCTCTGGGTTATTTGTATGCAAGGTATAAGGGCTAAAAACTACCATGGGAATGTAAGCCTAGGGTTCTTAAGATCCTCACAGATCAATAGGCTACTAAGTTCCTATGAGACTATGAACCCATGAAGCTATGAAGCTATGAACCCATGAAGCTATCTGAAAAAAATAAGCCGTCATAGTCATATCTTTTGAAAGCAGACTTTTACAGTGTATAACACTGCTGCCTTATAATGCTTGGTTGACCAGTTTGGTCTGTATATGGGGTGGTTTTGTGCAGAGTCTCGTATATCACCTCTATGTCTGTGTGAGGCATCTGAAGAAGAAATATGGACATGGGAAAGAAAAGGAGATGTAATATGGTTCAATATTTTTGCAAAGGAGAAAGCAAAACTAATCAATACAAAAAAGCAGCACCAAATATATTTGAAAAGAAATACAGGCAAAGGCATCCAGACATGGAAAATTTCAAATACAAAAAAAATAAGAAAAAACAAGGGAGAAGTAGAAAGAAGATTAGTAATGAAGACGTTAAAGAAATAGAAACTGAAGTTATGGATTACCTGTGAAGTGAAGAATTTCCTCTACAAAATCCAATTCTGGTAACATCACAGCATGATAGAACAGTACGTCCCCAAATTAAGGGGAAACAGGTGGAATGAGAAGCACCTGATCAGTTGCCCCATGAAGATACTCTGAAACCTTCAGTAGGAAACCAGTACAAAAGTTCAGTTGGACTTGCACAGCAAAGGAAGGAGCAGGAAACAGTGGCAATTCTGACACAGTCAGTGTTGTGGAGTGATATGCCAGGGAGTTCCCTTATGAAACAGCAATGGATGACATGGGATGCAGATGAAGAGAATAAGACACAGGAATATGTTCTGGAACTTTCTGTAGAATGTTCAGAGGAAACAGAGAACAAAGAATGTGCCCTCAGTTTAGAAGAAAATGATCTAAGGGAAGAGTTGCTTGATTTAAAAGAGATGGATAGACATATTAAGATCAATAAAAGAAACAAATTACAGTAAAAACTAAAATGTAAGAGGTCTGATAAAACAAATGGACACAGGATTCAAGACTATTAACAGAAATTCACATGATATAATACAAGTAAATAAAATATATTACTATGCAGCTAAGTTAATAACAGATAAAGTGTTTAGAGCAATAAGTCAAGAGATGAAATGCCATCGTGGAAGCATCAAACAGAGAAAACTAAAGCAATTAAGACAAGAAGTGTCATTGTTATAAAAGTATAGAAGCAGGAACAGATCAATAAAAATACTTAGAAAGATAGACATGATAAAACCATTAAATGGTTTCAGAACATACCAGGCTCTATCGTACACTATTACAATTAATAAACTAAAGGTATCAACACAGGCAGAAAAATTGAGAAGATATGCCAATAAATATAAATGAAAGTGAAAAATAAGCACTTCATTGATGATCCAAAGAAAGATTTATAGAGAATTTGGAAACAAAGCAAATGAAATAGCAACACTACCAAAAAAGAAGATGAAATAAACACATTTTTGGGGAAATATCTAAGAAGATCCAGGAGAATAACAAAGATGCTAAATGGAACGAAGATGTAAAAAAAGAGTAAGAAGTTCAAATGTACAGGATATGAAATGGGATGAAGTAACAGCTAGAGAAACTGAAACAAAATAAATAAAAGTTCTTAAATGGAAAACCCCAGGCCCAGATACAGTACCTAACTTTTGGCTAAAAGTATTAACATCTTTACACAAAGATTTAGCCTTGATTAAGAACTAATTATGTCCACACCCTGAACAGAAACCAGCCTGGTTAACAACAGGAAAAATGATACTCCTCCTAAAGAATGAACCAGTTAGCTAATCTAAAAACTATAAATCAATAACTTGCCTTCTGATGTATAAACTATATACTGCAATTGATGCTGGCAGAGTTTATAGTAATTTAGTGAAAACTCAATCATGGCAATAGAATAAAAGGGTAATAAGACAAAGTCATATGAAACAAAAGATCATTTGTTGTTTATAAATAAAGTCATAATGGAGAAATGTATAAAGGGGATGAATCTCAGTATGGTATGGATAGGAACAAAACAGCATGTGACAACATCCCATATTCATGGATAAAGGAGTACTTACAGATGTATAAGATACACCCTACATTGATCAATTACATTACAGTGACCATGAAACAGTGGCAAAACACTTGGCAGCTAAGCCATGCGAAGGACAAATTATTATCCCAGGAATAACAATTCAAAGGGGCGGTATTCCAGGGTGACCCTTTGTCAATGCTGCTCTTTTGTCTTGCCCTTAACCCGTTAAGCTGTGTACTTAACAGATTTGGTCATGGTTGCAATTTGGTTACCAGAAAACAACAAAGTGTAAAGACTTTTCATCTTCTTTTTGTTAATGATTTAAAACTGTATAGTTCACCAGATTAGGAGCTGAAAGCACAACTGCAAGTGGTCAAAACTTTGTCAGATGATATAAGAATGTCATTTGTTCTTGATAAAAGTGAAAAAGCAACATTTAAAGCAGGGACGTTACCACATCAAGGAAATATCAGTCTGGGACAGGAATGTGATATAAAGAATATGAACAGAGAAGAGTACAAATATTTGGGAATTAATGAAGAATTGACAATAAAACATTAACAAATGTGAACAAATCTCAGTAAGGAATATTTTAATTAGTACAAAAAATTGCCCTGACATCTAGGAATAAAGTCCATGCTATAAACCAATTTGCTATTCCTGTATTGGATCATTTGAACAAAAAGAAGAAAAAAGCTTCATGTTTATGAAATGATATTAAAAAAAAAATCAGTGTATACCAAGACGATATAGTCATTGCTCTGATGGAGGTATAGGCCTCCTTGAAATTTATTAAATGTGTAGATCTGCGATCATAGGACTGCATAGATATTTGCTGACCTCACAAGACCCAAACATAGTGAAAGTTTTAAAATGTGAGGAGAACACGTCAAAGATGACATCTCTTCTTAGTTTAACAGAAGCATATTGATGTCAAGTGGGAATGGAAATCAAACCAGTAGCAGACAAAAATCAGATAGCAACTGAATGTGCCAAAAAAAAAAAGAGAGAAGGATCAGATGAGAAGGCAAGAATTGTGGAAAAGGCAGTTGCAAGAACAGAAAACTCCTTGAATAACCTCAGGTTGTTCAAAATTTAACACTGGAATGGTTAAAGAGAAATCAATTTAAACCAAAAGCTAAAAGGTTAATATTTATAGGATCATAGGAGGTTACTAGGCAATCAACCCAGTGGTCATTTCAAGGTTAGACATTTCATCCCAATGTAATATCATAGGTACTCTAGTCAGTACCCAGGATTGTATTTATTAATGACTTATCATGTCCAGGAGGGTTGTGGGCTCTATCCCAGGTAAGAATTTACAGTGCCCCATTCACTCATCCAGGTTCCTTTTGAACACTGTCATAGAGATGCTGTACTTCACATGAATTGTCAGCCTAATCCAAACACATGGCAGTCACTGGAACTTGGCCTGGGATAGTGGACTACGTACATATTGGTTTACAAAGTCCACTGAACATGTGAGAGAAAGAGACAAATGCATGTTCTGTAAAACAGAACTGGGAAACAGTCACACATCTTGTTGATGAGTGGGATACACTAATGGCAGAGGGCCTGTATACTAAAAGGCACAATAATGTGGCGAGGCTATTGCACTGGAGATTGTGCAAACCTTACAATAGTGACGTAGCTGAGAAGCACTGGAAACATGAGCCACACAGCATTATAGAGAATGCTGAAGATTATATCATGCAGGATCACCCATTACCAACAGTTCAAAAAAGAGATGAGAAAAACAGATATAGCAGTCAATGACAAGAAGACAAAAGAAGCATTGATCATTTGTCTCACATCTAGCAAGTCTTTTCTGCTTCTTTTGTTTTACAGTCCTCTCTTAGATGGCTTCCTTTTTTACCCTCTTATAGTATTTTTGCCCTCTTTCTCTGATATTTTACCCTTTTGCTTACCTCTAACTCTCTCTGTACAACAACTTGTCACCCTATATCTTTCTTACTGCCATCTCATCCTTTAACTTGAATCTTAGTTACTCATACAAGTTATACTTTTGATATATCTTCTTTAATTAAGTTTTTATTTTGACATTATATTGCCATTTGTTATTATTGTAATTGCTTTTTTCAATTATAAGGTTTGTTTTTTCTTTTTATGTGTATTTCTGTGTGGAGCTTTTCTCCCCGGGCCTCTAATGAAAATGGAAATATATCCAGCTAGACTAGCCCGGTCAACAAATGTAAAATAAAATAAAATAAATAAATTGCTACACCCAATGATTACAGTTTCTTAAGTACAGAGAGAGACACAAAGTCATAAAATACCAGGATTTGCAGGCAGAAGCAAGGGTAATGTGTAAGAAGGATACCTTGACAATTCCAATAGTAGCAGGAGCAATAGATGCCATAAAAAATAATTTACAGCCATATTTAGATATACTACTGATACATGTAACCCCATAAGAAATGCAGAAGGGGTCAATTATGGGCACACTGCAGGTGCTGCAAAGAGCACTTTTGGCTAACATCAAAGATTGAAACCATACTAATTTCATGTACTTTAATCATAATTTGATTTAGGAATGGGTTCCATTTCTTTCATGGTATTATAAATCTGAATGATTTGGAGAAATTAAATTGAGACATCAGATATGCAGGTTTTGTCTAATATCTCAAAATATGCATGGGTAAAATAGTGATTCTCCAAATTGTCCATTAAACACACAAAGGGCTGAGGGGTATTCCTCTCTATGGAGCACATACATTTTTGTTTGGGGGCATCAGTTTCTGGCTGAAGTGATGGAGAATGTGAATGGGTAAATATGGGTGTTTCATTAAAGGATCTAGTGTGCCTGTGAAAGAACCTGTGACTAGTACAGTCTAGGCAGCACTTACACGGGTTTCTAGCAGAATGGGTTTTACTTTATTTAGCACTCTGTATGAAATGTTTTCAGCATAACTAAAAGAAGTGACCAGATGTCCAGCTGTCCACATGAAAATGTCAGTGCTCTTCTTGCTTGTTGAGGGAAATGAATGACAGTGACTGTCACACATCTTGGGTGAACAGGTTGTGTTGTCAGAGCATTCCAGCTGTGGGAGAGTTCAAATTTTTGATAATGACTACAGTAGAGTGCATACTTGCATTACTGTACATTTTAATTTGCATTGTGTTCGATGAGTGCTCAGTGACAATGTCCTTTTGGTGCTGATATGTCGTTCACAGATTTCTTTGATTGATTTTGTGCTTGATTCTGCAAGGGATCCATTTCATTTGCATGCATGCTCTACACATTGGTGAATATTGTTACACTGTTTCTTTTGATGTCATTTGTATTCGTTTGAGGTCTGTGTAACACTTTCAAGCAGCCTTTGGTCCACACAGCACTCTGAATTTACAAATCTCAGAGCAAATTCTGCCTGACACTTCCTAGACCTACAGACTGGGAATTCTTTCACAGAGCAACTTCGCCTCATCAATGTCTGTCAAATCCTATCAGAACAAGCATTCAGCTCTAAAGTAGCAGAGAGAGTTATTAACATTTAGTTTTCTGAAAGAAGTCAGATATGATATAACTGCTACCAAATGCATGTTAGACCACAAGGAAAGTAAAATATGATTATAAATGAATTTGAAATAAGTCTGGTAACCTAACAGAAAAGCATTCTATAGCTTAGAAGTTGCATGATATTATAGATTAAATGTTTACAAAAATATCTGAGTTAAATTTGTTTTCAGATATATTGTTTACTTATTTTGAAATACTTGACCCTCTCAAACTTCCATAAACTCGATTCTTTAAAGTACGTTCTGTGACTTTGGTGCCAGTGATAAAGAGCTAACAGAACAGACAGCCATAATAATACATCAAACTCACACCTTCCAGGCATTTATTTTACCTCGACAAAGAAGTATTTTTACGGAAATGTCAGCGCCTTGGTTTCCCATCTGCAATAGACATTAATCTAGCCATGGCCATTTACTTATCTACTTCCTATCAAAGGAAAAAAGTAGTTGAGAAAGCACATGGTATTGCAGCTTCTGTTTCTGCTTCTGTCAGATTATTAGAAAGCAATCAGTTATTCATTTTTAAACAAAAATAATTAAAGCATTATTGCA
The DNA here is from genome assembly GCF_019279795.1 of Protopterus annectens. Lineage (NCBI taxonomy): Eukaryota > Metazoa > Chordata > Ceratodontiformes > Protopteridae > Protopterus > Protopterus annectens. The sequence goes on along the minus strand of NC_056749.1, from coordinate 825,845,648 downwards.
GCTGGAATAGCAGTCTGCCACAAGATTCAACCAAGCAGTCATGCAGCAGACAAAATGCAAACCTGAGACTCCCATTCATTCATTTATTGGGCCAATTACCTGCTTAATCCACTGCAAGCTTATGAGGGTTACCAGACACTACCTTGACACGCTTAGGGTGAAAGGCATACAAATTCATCCTGAATTGGACACCAATCAAACATATGTCACACCATCAAAATAAATAAACAAAAGAACAAACAAAAAAATAAATAAATAATGTTATGCAGATGTCATTGAAGCACAATTCAGCTTGTCTTCCCAGCACTCATGGTTTCAGTTTGCCACATCAAGAAACTACAAAGCAATGCTCAAGCAGAGTTTTAACAAAGACGCACTCAGTAAAAGCATTCAGCTCCATATTATACAACTGGTTTTAATGTTCTAATCCCACTTCTCACTTTTCCCAAAAGCAAAGAAACTGAAAGTGTCTTAAAGTACCACAAAAGCAGGTCCATCAAAATCACCAGTAATTGTAAAAAGGTCAATATACCATTGATGTGGTTTGACTACCCCTATGATCTCTACAAAAATGTGTTTGAGGTTTTCAAAAGGGCAGTCTTGAGTCTTGTAGTACTGTAGCTTTGTCATGCACATTTTAAGTGAGACAAATCCTGTCATAAAGTACAATGATCATGTTTAGTGTATGGCTGCTATTCAGGCTGAAGCTTATTTAATGCATGGCACTTCAGGATGTAATTCATGGACAGTAGGTCTTATACCTAATGTAATGGCTCCTTCGATCAGTTTTCTGTGGGATGACATGAGAATGTCCTTCTGCCTGATGGGGCAATATACTTATATTGTACTAAATAGTCTGTAAGGTAAACCTACTGGAGAATAAATGTATTTAATGTTATTGCACATATCATAGAAAGCTTGGGATATGGACTGATCTCTCAAACTCTTAGTGCACAGAATATGGACAAAGCCTAAAATAATGGGGGGACAAATTTTAAATATTACTCTTAACCTCGTAAAGTTGTAGAATAACAGGATTCACATTAGCATACATTTTGTAAAGTATATGAAAGCTGAAACTTACCTAGTGACCTCAAGCTTCAGTAATTTGCCAGAAAACCACATATTTTTTAAGAACAGTTCAAACACATGAGGATAAATCTGGACAGTCTGTGAAGGTCTGGACAGTTGAAAGATGTGGATATGGATTATAATTTCCTCTATAAAGCCCTATAACAATAGCCATATTGTCCTGCAATATTAATAGACACTTATTTACTGCTACCTCAGATGTTTCAGAAAAGTTGGAAGGGAGCAGGAAACAATATATTTCTAAAGGCAGTATAATCAAATATGAGGAACATGTAGTGCAGGTACAGGAGACAAACATAAAGCTATGAAACATTAAATTAAGACAGGGTTGAGGTGGTAAGACACAGAACTCCTGCTCTCCTTATGCTAGAGATCTTACTTGTACCCTGCAAATCATGAGTGATTATAATCATTTAGTAATGTCTGAGATTAGAATTTCAGTCTTCTTTCTGTTTAATTAATGCATTCAGATGTAAGATCTGTTTCTCTATTGACTTTTGAAGTGGATTAGAGTAAAGTGCAGAATGCCTCCCTGCTGTTGTCCAGTGTCACCCCCCCCCCCACTCAGCATGGAAGTTTTAAGCACAGCACTGTACATCATGTAATGCCAGCCATTAGAGATTCATACTTTTTGTGCCCTTGATATGTTTTGTGCTACAAATCCTGAGATCTGTTAACTTTTTAGTGGATTAAAACTTTGACATTCTCAAGGAATTAATCCATCTCCATAGTACTGCAAAGTCTACTTTTTTCCCCAACTCACCCATCTCCCTCCTTTTGTTTCCCTCTTCTATTTTAAGAAAATTACACACAAAGACCTTGATTTCCTGCTAGAAAACATACTCCTGGATGCACCCCCCCTGCTGTAGGTTATCTGCTCCTTTGGTTTATATCAATCTGCAGACTTCCTTGCCCCAATTCTTCTCCATATGTCTAACCTCTGTTTAACTCAAAATACAATGACAGGTATGGGAGGTATATGGAAAACTGCTCTGGTTAAACCCCCTCACAAACAGCTTCAGCCAGAAAATACCTCCCACTTCTGCCCTGTCCCTATCCTCTCTAAACTTAGGATAATACTTGAAAAACTAATCTACAGCCAACTGTCCACTTGCATCCAACAGTACTACTACCTCACTCTTAAACAGTATTGATTCTGGACTATCCAGAGCACAATGACCGCACTATACATACATACATACATGCATACATACATGCATACATACATACAAATGTTTCAAGCACGGGCATTACTACCCTTCTAGCTTGCCAATATACCAAAACACTTGTTCCCATGAGTGTCCAGGCTGTTCTTAAAAACATGTAAACTAGTACTTGCTTTAATGTAATTTGGTCTGTTCCAAGCATCAGCTACTCTGCCAGAGAACCAGTTAGTACACTTCTCATTCCTATAGAATCTTCTACATAGGTTATCGGATGATTCTCTAGTACTTTTTGATAACCCAAACATTCCCAGAGGTAGTTGTCCCTAAATGCCTTATATACCTGAATAAGATCTCCTCTTAAATATCTGTAAGAGACACTGTACAAGTTCAAATATTTTAGTCTTTCATAATAACTTAGATTTTCACATCCATGAATGCCCTTAGTATATTTCTGCTGTACTCTTTCCAGTTTATTCATGCTTGTTTTCCTGTAGGGTTTTCATACTGTTATTCCATATTCAAGTTTGGGTCTAATGTAACTAACAAACAATGACTTCATTGTGTTTGATTTCCTAGACCTTATAAATCTTTTTATACGACCTATAGTTGTATAACTATCATTAGCCAATTGGTTGATATGATTAGAAAAACGCATAGCTGAATCTACCCATATACCAAAGTCCTTAAATGAGTCTACAGTTTCAATCACTGTGTGCTGTATTAAATATTCATCTTTCAATTTCTGTCTGCCAAATCTCATATGCTTAGTTTTTGATGTATTTATCAACATATTATTCTCCTGTACCCAAATGGTGAATTTAGTCAAATTATTTTGCAGACATGCCTTATCTGTAACACTTGTAATCAGTTTACCCAATTTCAGGTCATCAACATACAGACTGTAGAACACCTATGATGAAAAAAGTAAGGTCTGAAAGATACAATCTAATCAAGTAAGGGCCTAGGACAAAGCTCAATGGGACACCTTGACTGTAACCAAGAATTTCACCTGTCCAGTTGGTGTGTGGTACTTGCCATGTCCTATTTATAAGCCATGCAGCTATCCATCTTATCAACAGTGCATCAATACCTAGTTGTACTAATGTATTGATCAGTGTTTAGTGTATGACCCTGTCAAATGTTGACGTTAAATCACATTGCAGCACAATTTTCCATTCATAGCTGTTATTATATTGTTATAGAACATCATGCTACAGCTGGTAATAGATCTGTTTTGAACATATGCATGCTGATATATGGTTTCCAGTCCCAACCTATCCAGTTCTGACAATAACTTATCCAGTATTACCTTCTCCATTATTTTTCCACAACGTGAAAGTAGACTTAAGGGTCTACATGACTCTGGGTTTGTCCTACTCCCCTTAGTCTTAAAGACAGGTTTAATAAGTGCATGTCTCCAATATTTAAGTGACTATGGTCACTTAAAGATGAGATCCTTCTCATCTTTGGATAAAGGAAACCTTTATGGAGTTCTTTTATCCTTAACAAAGCATTTGATCTTATTAACCACATCCTGCTCCTCCACTCTCTCTCTGAAATTGGGGTTAGCCCCAACACTGTCACCTGGTTCCAACATATCTTAACAAATAGGTATGTCAGAGTCAACATAGGCTCATCCTTATCACCTTCAGCACCCCTTACCACAGGAGTACGCCAGGGATCTATACTTGCCCCTCTTTTGTATGCAATCTTCATTAACAAACTACCTACTGATCTTTCTAACCTTCCAATCACACTTTATGCAGATGACATTGTAATTCTTTGATCCATCCCTAGCAAATCCAGCTTCAGCCTGAAACACATTTCCTTAATTCTTGGTTAAACAACCACAGGCTACTTTTAAAGCCCTCTAAAACAAAAAAAACATGTTAATTGAAACCTCACAAAAGCAGAAAACAAACTCCTAAAACTCTCAACATTGCAGATCTCAATGGCACTATAATAGAAAAAAACAGATCCTTTAAATACTTAGGTTTATGGTTAGCACAGTCACTTAATTTCAAAGCCACATTGAAATCACAAGCAAAAAGATCAACTCTCCTGTATTCTGGTCCTGGAAACTAACTCCCTATCATAGTCACAGCCTCTAAAAATCATCGACTCCTCAGTCTATTGAAAACAAAATCTGCCAATTCATTTCTAATCCCCCCCCCCCCCAGAACACCACTTCATCACCCTCTCCAAAGCCAAATGGCTACCATTCTCCTGCAGAGTTGAGCTACTCCTAGGGTCTCTTCTTTTCAAACTATTTCACCCAGGTATCTTCCCACCTTTTGCAACCAAACTCTGTAATAAAACCATCCCCTACAATCTCTGCAATCTCTTCCAATTAACTCCCTCACTCCAGACACCCCAAACCAAACTGTATTGTACTGAAACTTCCTTCTGCATTCTTGTACCCTAACTCTGGCAATTCCACTTTCCCAGCAGTCAGACCTCTTCTCAAATGGCACCTCCATCAAAAAGCTGACTTCAGGTGCTTTCCACTATACACATAACCTAACTCCCTCCTCACCTGTATCATCCCCACTTTGACCTCTTTTCTCCCCTGCTGCCCCCCAAGTTTAATACTAAACTGAATTAATATTTGTTTTTCTACTCTGTTAATAGTAGTCACATGTTATATCAATTGTCTATGGGATCATCTGCCTTCTCTGATTATGCTGTTTGGAATTTGTTCTGTTTTTTTTTTTTTTTTGTAAATTTCTTCACGAGGGCTGTGTCTGCAAATGGTCGGTTGTGAACAGTGTACTACCCTGGTAAACTAACTAAATAAGTAACTAACTAAATAAATAAATATACAAATTGGGTAATATTAAAGAAGCCATGTGTTTTTCATCCTGCAAAATTTGTTTTTCCATTTGACATGACTTAGGTTAAATGTTGTTACTCAGCTTCCCAGTATTTCTGGGATTGCTTGTTGTTCAAGAGAAGTTTGGAGGTATGGCAGCCACACACACACACACACACACACACACACACACACACACACACACACACACACACACACACACACACACACCGATGCACACTTTTTACACCACTCATGCCTCTACATATTCTCACACACAGCCATACACACATACCCACACATAAACCTAGCACTACATGCATGCACATCGACAACACTGCCTATTTGCTCAACCCCCAACTCTTACTTCTAACAGGATCTTACTTACTGAGAATAACAGGTGACCATGAACTTCTGACTGAGTTATCCAATGCAGCTGGTGTAAGGATTTATGCAACCAAACAATTCTGAGCATCATTCATCTCTGTAAACCACTTACCACAGGCATTTGTGGTGTAGACTCCATGACTAAGTAACATATACCACTCCACTATATTGTTATATTAGCATTTGACAAAGGCTAGAGAGACAGCTCACTGCATTGCTGCACCTCTTTGAGGTAAAACACTGCAGTAAGGCTATGTTTGAGTCCGAAATACCTGCCACTAGAGGTAAAACACATATATCACCAGCTCTAACTTTTCTGGATCCAAGACATAGTATACTATGTTTTACATTAACAACCACACTGCAGGACAGAATAAATAGAAACACTGGCGATATCCTGGGAAATCTTCTGCTCAGTGACATACAACTTACCAAGGAACCAACTTGCTGAGCCCAACTTTACTCAGTAAAGTTAAATTCCCCAATCGCTGTATTACATAGCAGATCACTGATGATGAGGTTTTTTTTTTCCATTTTTTTTTGCTCGTCTTCTACTGCATTCTTTCTGGCTTAACATTGTGCCCCTGTCCATCAATGGGTCTTCTACAGCCTCCCAGACTTTTGCCAGTCTAAGACTGGGGACAGCATGGAACCTAAAGGAATCCTGTGCAGACATGCCATTTAGTGCTTCTACCATTGATTTTTCATTTATGACCTACCTCTTAGTTCCAGTTCCTGCATTCACCCATTTCATCCACAGGCAACTTCCCTCTATGGACCAAGCCTCCCCATAGGGAACATCTAGATGAATAACCTCTCATGGGAGAGGCATGCTCATCCATTCCTGACAGCATCACAGATGCTAGAGCTGCTAATCAAACACAGGTAATCTAGGCTGCCTGATGGCGCAGTTTCTAAGTGTGCACCAGCAGTGATTCATTTATTTTTATTTACTACTTATTAATGTTGTATCCCTCATATAATTTCTGAAGACATGGATAGGCTTTGTCTTCCAAACACAAGGTATAAGGTTCAATGCTGACCTCTGCCAGTGCTGGTAAGGAGTTTGCATATTCTCCCTTTGTCTCTGTAGAGTCTTCCCATGTCTCATAAAATGCTGATTTGTTTTCCACCTTAAACTCACTCCGAATTAAACAGAGTAATGGGCAGCAGTATAGACGCGAAGCAGTGCCTACTGGAGGATTACCTGATTAGACCAAGTACTTTAGGCATCAGCTGTGGCATGCAGTACCCTCTCAATAGGAGAACATGGAACACATACTTCTTGCCATGTCATGGCTAGTCACTCAGTGGTGTAAAAATGGACTCTAGCTGATTTGTTCATGTTGGCTATTGTTGCCAAAAAATGGAAACTGGAATTGAGTATTTCCTGGTGATGGTTTTGGATTAGACCTGTGTAAGAGATGGATGCTCAAAACGAACAAAAAAAGAGAGGCAGATAGTGGTAATTTTAACTTTTTATGTATAAATAAGTGCTTTCGTCAAGTAACATACACTCAACTTCATCGGATAAGACAATACAAACCATTTTTATATTAAAATCATATCACATGTTCAAGAGATGGATGCTAACAGTAGGAGAGGTATATATGCCTCTACTGGCCAGTGTTTGGCCATTGGTTGGTTGGTGCCTAGTCCTATTTTGGGGTAGCAGGGATAGCTGTGTTCAGTGAAAGCGGAATGTAAAATCAATCATCCTGCTGAACATGAACTAAAGATTGCTAAGGTGACTATAAGTTCACAGACAGGATGCAGCTTGGAAGAGGATGACATTATGGTATAAAGGACTGCACATCCTATGTATCCAGGAGACAAGGTGGAAGGGCAGTGCAGCAAAGCCACTTGGCTTGGGATCCAGCAGCATTGTGGGGTAAGACTATGAACCAGCACTCCACCCCCTCAGCTCTTCAAGTGAAGAAAAAAAAAATAAAAAATCACTGTAATAAGTCAATGGTTACATTGTAAGTGATCAGCTTATTAAAGTTCAATCTATGCCCCCCCAATGGTTACATTGTAAGTGGTCAGTTTATTACAGTTCAATCTATGCTCCCCCTCAATGGTTACATTGTAAATGATCAGCTTATTACATTTCAATCTATGCCCCCCGATGGTTACAGTGTAAGTGATCAGCTTATTGCAGTTCAATCTATGCCCCCTTAATGGTTACATTGTAAGTGATCAGCTTATTACAGTTCAATCTATGCCCCCCTCAATGGTTACATTGTAAGTTATCAGCTTATTACAGTTCAATCTATGACCCCCCCCCCTCAATGGTTACATTGTAAGTGATCAGCTTATTACAGTTCAATCTATGCCCCCCTCAATGGTTACATTGTAAGTGATCAGCTTATTACAGTTCAATGTATGCCCCCCTCTCAATTGTTACATTGTAAGTGATCAGCTTATTACAGATCAATCTATGCCTCCCCTCAATGGTTACATTGTAACTGATCAGCTTATTACATTTCAATCTATGCCCCCCCCCAATGGTTACACTGTAAGTGATCACCTTATTACAGTTCAATCTATGCCCCCCTCAGTGGTTACACTGTAAGTGATCAGCTTATTACAGTTCAATCTATGCTCCCCCTCAATGGTTACAGTGTAAGTGATCAGCTTATTACAGTTCAATCTATGCCCCCTCAATGGTTACATTGTAAGTGATCAGCTTATTACAGTTCAATCTATGCCCCCTCAATGGTTACATTGTCAGTTATCAGCTTATTACAGTTCAATCTGTGCCCCTCTCAATGGTTACATTGTAAGTGATCAGCTTATTACAGTTCAATCTATGCCCCTCTCAATGGTTACATTGTAAGTGATCAGCTTATTACAGTTTCAATGTATGCCCCCCTCTCAATTGTTACATTGTAAGTGATCAGCTTATTACAGATCAATCTATGCCTTCCCTCAATGGTTACATTGTAACTGATCAGCTTATTACATTTCAATCTATGCCCCCCCCCCAATGGTTACACTGTAAGTGATCACCTTATTACAGTTCAATCTATGCCCCCCTCAGTGGTTACACTGTAAGTGATCAGCTTATTACAGTTCAATCTATGCTCCCCCTCAATGGTTACAGTGTAAGTGATCAGCTTATTACAGTTCAATCTATGCCCCCTCAATGGTTACATTGTAAGTGATCAGCTTATTACAGTTCAATCTATGCCCCCTCAATGGTTACATTGTCAGTTATCAGCTTATTACAGTTCAATCTATGCCCCCCTCAATGGTTACATTGTAAGTGATCAGCTGATTACAGTTCAATCTATGCCCCCCCCTCAATGGTTACATTGTAAGCGATCAGCTGATTACAGTTCAATCTATGCCCCCTCTCAATGGTTACATTGTAAGTGATCAGCTTATTACAGTTCAATCTATGCCCCCTCAATGGTTACATTGTCAGTTATCAGCTTATTACAGTTCAATCTATGCCCCTCTTAATGGTTACATTGTAAGTGATCAGCTTATTACAGTTCAATCTATGCCCCTCTCAATGGTTACATTGTAAGTGATCAGCTGATTACAGTTCAATCTATGCCCCCCTCTCAATGGTTACAGTGTAAGTGATCAGCTTATTACAGATCAATCTATGCCTCCCCTCAATGGTTACATTGTAAATGATCAGCTTATTACATTTCAATCTATGCCCCCCCAATGGTTATACTGTAAGTGATCAGCTTATTACAGTTCAATCTATGCCCCCCTTCAGTGGTTACACTGTAAGTGATCAGCTTATTACAGTTCAATCTATGCTTCCCCCCAATGGTTACATTGTAAGTCGTCAGCTTATTACAGTTCAATCTATGCTACCCCTCAATGGTTACATTGTAAGTGATCAGCTTATTACAGATCAATCTATGCCTCCCCTCAAAGGTTTTATTGTAAGTGATAAGCGTATTACAGTTCAATCTCTGCCCCCACAATGGTTACAGTGTAAGTGATCAGCTTATTGCAGTTCAATATATGTTCCCCTCACTAGTTACATTGTAAGTGATCAGCTTATTACAGTTCAATCTATGCCCCCCTCAATAGTTACATTGTAAGTGATCAGCTTATTGCAGTTCAATCAATGCCCCCCTAAATGGTTACATTCTAAGTGATCAGCTTATTACAGTTTAATCTCTGTCCCCCTCAATGGTTACATTGCAAATGATCAGCTTATTACAGTTCAATCTATGCCCCCCTCAATGGTTACATTGTAAGTGGTTGGCTTATTACAGTTCAATCTATGCACTACCCAACACTTCCATTCAAGAGCACAAAAAAATGGACATTCCTTGTACTGGCACAATAACCAGGTGACCAGATGCATGACATGCCCCCCAATTCCTGCCCCAGCCATTCAGCTCCTGTTTCTGTGCCCTGCCCGACCCTCCTTCAGCATATTTTATTTAAAAAAAAAAATCTTCTTTTAATCTGCAGCAACCAGCTGCTACACTGTATTCCCCACTTGCGTGTAACACTACAACATCATCATCACCATCATCAGCCCCCTTTTCACATTTTTCTACATGGGGGTTGGGATATTGTGTTAACTGCCGCCATCTCTCTCGATTCAGTGCCACACTCCTGCCTTCTTCAACACGTATGCCTGATTGTCACAGATCTTCTTTCGTACAATCCAGGCTCCTCTTTTCTGGACGTCCTCGCTTCCTCTTACCTTCTTCCAGTCTGTCCCAAATCTTTCTCACCAGATTGTCTTCTGCTCTTCTGCATGTATCCAAACCAACCTATTCTGTTCTCGTTGATCTTTTCTGCAATTGGAGCTACTTTAGCTTCTGCTCTTATGTCCTCATTTCTTCATCTGTCCCACAGTATGCATCCTACCATCCTTCTCAGGCACCTAATTTCCATCACCTCTAGCTTCTTCAACTGTTCTGCCTTTTCTGCTTGGGTTTCTGTACCATACAGTAGTACTAGTCACACCACTGTCTTGTACAACTTACTTTTCAGCTTCTTTGGCATTCTTCTGTTATAGTTTATACCTGACGCTCTATGCCAGTTGGCTGCAGCCCCTTTGGTTCTAACTTTGACCTCTTCATTAGGACTTCCCTTCTCCTCAACCACCCCTCCCAGATACTTGAACCTGTTTATTTGTTCCACTATCTTTCCTTCTATCTCTATTCTCAGCTTCTTCTGATTTCCCGAATTTGCTGCCATTACCACCATCTTATCTGTGCTTAGTTTCATCCTATGTGCCTTCAGTTTTGCATTTCGTTGTCCTATTCTTTGCTGAAGTTCTAGCTAAGAGTAAACCTGTAATGCCACATTATCTGTATGCAGCAACTTTGTTGATCTGTCCCCTCCAACTTGATTCCTAATGAAGTCCATCCCTAGTATAAACAGCAGTGGGCTCAGAGCAGAACCCTAGTGTACACCCACTCCCACTGGGAACCGCTTTGTGAGGCCGAACACTGTTCATACTTCAGTCATTGGGTCCTTGTAAATAGCCTGCACTAATTCTATCAATGTTTCTGGGACTTCAAACCACTGCAGTATTGCCTAGATCAGCTTTCTTGGGACTTTGTCATATTCTTTCTCCAAGTCTAGGAATGCCCAGATGGACTCTCTCCTCATCTCTAGCTTCTTCTCATGTAGCACTACAACACTCTGGTTTTAATTACAAAAAAAAAAGAAAAAAAAGATTTTTTTTACTTTTGAACTGTAGCAAACTGCTACAGTTTAGACTCTACATGGAGCACTGCAGTGTTCATGTTTGGTCATAAATGTGACACCAGCTTTTCACAGCTGGTATTGCATTAAAGACAGATTGGGATCTGCTGATATTGCCCCCCTGACACTTTGCACTAGGGCAGTTACCACTCCCTCCCTTCCTTAGCTACACCAATGGGATCATCCAGAGTCTATTAATCTGGAGGATGGACAGATTAGAAATGGCGTGGAAATTTTGATGAGTGAGAGTGTTGTCAAGCTAGTGAGGGATTTTACAGAAATAGGTGATCATATTTATGGCAGTCAGACTCCAGTGTAAAGATAGGGCAGTGTTCATAATTGCAGCATACACCCTGGTAATGGACAGCTAAACAATACATTCCTTTAGCAGTTGCAGGACCTACTAAAGCAGGACAACATGATTCAATGCTGATAATGTGAGAGCTGGATGCTCATAATGGGACAGACAGAACAGGATATGAAGTCTGCCTGAGTCCACATGGGTAAGCAAACAAGAATGAAGATGGAGAGACCATCCTAGACTTCTGTCTGGCAACTGGTGATCAAAACAAATTTCAGTGAGAGAGAGAGCGAGTGAGAGGGAGAGAGAGAGAGAGAGAGAAACAGTTATAAGATCACACACACACATGTGCACGTGCACGAGTGCATACACAAAACTTATGCATCATCTTGTTTGTATATTTCTACTAAATTGTAAATAGCAATGAGCTCATAACCTTTATAACACATCTGGTTAATTTATATAGAATTAATTCCTAGTTTCATGTTATCTGATTTTTAAATTGAATAATTAATTTATAATAGGGAAAGGAGAAAATGAATATGGCAGCAATGCATACCTTCTTTTCTTTTAATCTTCACAGATAGTTGGCTTTAGGTGAATACATATGAGATGGTGCACATATTACACATGTGTGATGTAATTGGTATAGGAATAATATAGAATAGCACAGCATGAATAGTTGTAATATATAAATAGTGCCTTTGATAATATGTATAGATGATGACTTGGGTCATAGCACTATGCAAAATGGCAGCTTGGAAAATGATGTGCAGGGGGAGGCAATTCAGCGGTACATGAAGCATTATCATAATACTGGAGAAATGTCACTTAGTTCATGGCATACAAGTGAATGCAAAATGGTATGCAAATACATGACGTAATGCTAATGAGTCTCACTGTGTATGCAAATGGCAGAAATCAATCATGGTAGAGTTATTAAACTAGATAAAACTGGAGCTAAAAGCTGTAGCACTCATCTTTTCTGAGTGCTAGGATTTCTCAATGGTCAAGAACTTCACTCCTGCTATTATGGTATAAATAACAGTAGCCTCAAGTAAAGAGGAAATGTTGGCCATTTTCAGAGCCAGTGCATATTGTGTTGTATATTGCTACCCTCTGCATTACAGATAGATACACCAGCAGATAACAAGCCATAAGCTCCATGACATGGACAATGTCAGCCATTACCACGTGTTGAGAGACATCATAATAGAGTTAGTGGATAAGTGATGAATTATAGGTTATGCATGGACTGTCTTTCCTGGTAAACATTACCTTTTATGTAACATTAACCTCTCTTGGTATGGCAACTTTTCAACACCTGGCAGGGACACATTAGGAATTTTCCAGGCATTAGTAGTGTGTATCCCACACCAGGTCCTTGACTTGATGTTGCACTATATGGAGAAGCACATATGATTTGTATGGAGAGCAGAAGAGAGCACCAACATTATGCAGGCATTTTACAACATAACACAATTGGACAATCAGATAGGGAACAGGAAATTCATCCCTGCCATGGCACCTATTTCTCTTATGGACACAGACAACCTTTAAGTGGTTTATCTCCCAGGCTCCTGCTTATAAATGTTTCATCTCCCAAGCCTCTGCTTACACTTATCAAGGGTACCAGAACTTGTGAGAGATTTGGGATGCATGACTAGGCTTAAAAAGGCCCTTGTGGCCATTAGCCTGGTAAACACCTATGAGCCTATGAAGACATTATTCTGCAATCCTGGGATACCATTCATTGCACCTACATTGCCATCAAAGCCCCGCCTGCACTATATGGTTTCCATTCTGTGAACTGGAAAGGCTTCTACTCCAACAATGGCCAGAAGGTGTGCAATGCACAGGATATTATATACAATATGTCTGTGTACCAAGCAGGCAGTTCCCATGAATTCTATATCTTGCACATGTGTAACCTCTACCTTGGGATCACAAGATCATAGCAGATTACTAGGCTATCAACCCTGAGGTAATTTTAAGCCTAGCCATTTCATCCCAATGTAATACCATAGAAATGCTAGTTAGTACCCAAGACTGCATTTAGTGATGATTGCCTATGTCCAGGAGGGTTGTGGGCTCTTTCCCCAGTAAGAATTTACGGTGCCCCTTCGACTCATCCAGGCTCTTGAACAGTGTCATAGAGGTGCTCTGTTTCACATGAATTGGTAGCCTGTTCCAAAGATGCGTCAGTTGTTGGGAGATAAATTTGTCCCTCCAGCATGTCCTGTTTAAGTCGCAGGCCTATTTAGGTCCCTGGAACAGGTAGCTCTAGTCCTGTTTGATCTATGGATATGCAGCAAGTTCATTATGTTTTGGTCTTGGATTGCTCTGTAGGCCAGGCATAAGTCTCCCGTATAAAGTCTATATGATACAGAGTATAGTGACAGGGACTTTAGCTGGTCTGTGTAAAGCAATGCTGGAGGCACTTGGTCTTCTTTGTTAGAAACCTAAGGAAAGAAGAAAAAAAGCAGGCACTGGCCACCATGCTGAACAGCTTCAAAACGTTTATTTAAAACACTGTTAAAAACACAGGAATGAGTGCTTTCAGGACCTGTGTTATCATTGTGTTTTAAATAAATGTTCTGAAACTGTTCAACGTGGTGGCCAGTACCTGTTTTTTCTTCTTTCCTTTGGAATCTTTGTGGACAGGCAGCCTTTGGTGAAGTATCAACAGTTCTTTTTGGTTTGGCTTTGTTAGAAAACTCTGAAGTCTTTCTAATTGCTGAGTATAGGGAGTTATAACTTATTTTGCTCTTGAGGCTATGCCTTTAATAATCAAGTGTCCTACATAAAAAGCTTTCCTTACTGCAGTAGACCACATGGTGGTCAAAGTTAAGGTCGCAGTCAACTTGTGATCCCAGCACTTTTACCACTTCATGGGTTCTTAGGGTATTGTTGTCAATATCCAGGACTTGATGGTGTGAGTGGACATTGTTTTTGCTGAAGGGAATGATGATGAATTTCTCTGCATTCAGTATGTGACTGTGACTAATACATTAGTTGTTGGTCATTTGTGGATTCAATGATTGCACCTAGTTTGCAGTCATCTGCAAACTTGGTCAGCCACAACCCCTTAGGTTTGACCTGAACTTCGGAGAAGTATATACCAATATCAGGGGGCCAAGTACTGACCCCTGTGGCACCTCACTAGTAACAGGCCTGCTGGTTGATGTAGAGTCACCCACTTTTATAGTGTTTGTCTGGTTTGTGAGCCAGTGGGCAACCCATCTTACAACAAAAGGGTGTGCATTCAGTTTGCTAAGTTTATTGGTAATATCTGAGTGAGGGATTGTGTCAAAATCCTTTGCCAGGTCGAGGTATGCTATGTGCACAGATTTGTCCTCATCAGTGGCCTTGGTCACATTTTCAAAGAAAGCCACCAGATTTAACAGGCAGGATCTGCTCTTCACGAAGCCAGATTAGGTAGGATCCAGGGTTTGGAGGTCACCTATGTCTTTATTTATGAGATCTATAATGATACTTCCATGGCCTTACAAATGAGGCTGGTCAGCATTATGGGTCAGTAATTCCCCACATCTGTTGCTAGGCCACCTTTGTGGAGGGGAATAACTGTTGTTCTCCATTCCATAGGAGCAAAGCCTGTGATTAGGCTATGATTAAAAAGGGTACTTAGTGGTGATACTTGTTTGTTATGCCTTGTATTCTTTTTGTAAGGAACCTCTGAGGTCACTCTTGTTGCTGCATATCCCTGGTCAGGTGCATGCCAAAGGGATCAGTGAACTCTATGACTGACCTAAAAAGTGCAGACTGCAGTGGGATAATGACCGCTTTGGACCTAGATGCCATGCCCTTACTTATAAGTTGTGCAACGTAAAAGGATTTTCTCACCACTGTGGTCACATGGTGGTCAAAGGTAAGGCTAATGTCTACGTGTGTATCTAGATCCCTGACAACTGAGTTTACTCTTAGGGGCGTATTATCAACATGGCAATTAGCTGCAATGGTTGACTTTCCAAAGGGTACAATTATGCATTTCTTAGCATTCGTTTTAAGAATCACACAATGAAAACTCTAGATTGGCTAGGATTTCTTGTAGTTTTTTACTTTTTCAATATTGGACTTATGTTAGAATATTTGTTACCCCCACACAGAAATTAGATGCCAATCTTTTAATAAGCAATGCATCCACAACTATACAATGGCAGTACAGTTTGTTACCTCTGTTTGGTAGGTTTCACCTATTGATTGACACTGGAACTTATTTACGTTCCTTAGAGCTTAGCACAGTGGAACACATTTAATCTATTTGTTTTACTCAATACATCACCTTATGTACTTTCTGCTTTTAATCTTTAAATAGTAGAGCATTTCTATATTACTCAGCTTGTTTATCTGTTTATTCAATGCATCTGCTGCCAAGTGTGTTGCTTATTTCCATTAACCCAAATTACATTTTTTGAAGTGTCTCTTTATTTTTTCTTCTATGGATGCCATTCTTAAGCTTTCTGCCAAATATGATGTACTTGCTGTTGTTTCTGTATTAACCTTTTGTACTGTTTTGCAAACTAAAATGGCATTTAAAACATTAAAAGATATGTCCATGCATTCAAGAACACCTCTGCACACTTAAGTACATAAGTGAGTTACAGATGGAACTTTAAATATCGTAACATATTACAAGTATTCGTGAATATCAAATTTAAGAAAGAAAAGGTTTAGTTACATCTAAACTAAAACAAAATAAAAACGCTGACAATATGTAATACAAATACACACACATATGTGTAGTTAGTAAATAGTGATTACAAGCAGTGCACATTATTAATCAACACTGGCAACACCACAGTCATTTGAATCTTGCTCTAAGCATAGCTGATAATGACAAATCAGCTTAAAGTATAATCCTAATGCTATGTGCAAAAGTTCAGGTAAACCCAATTGGTACAAAGGCATTGTTTCAGAGTCTAGCTGGGAGTTGCTCAGGAGTCACATAGTAGACAATGGAGAAACAAGGACGCAAATCAGAATCACAGAAATAAGAACTTGCAGTCCCAATTGTCAAAGGTAACCTGCCAAGATAATGAAACTCTGATCCTAACTGTAAGCATAAACTTTATCTGAAGTGGAAGCGCTTCCAATTCAAAGTTTATGCTTAAAGGTAGGACTAATTGCCTGATGAGTCATTAAAGGCACTTCTGCCACAAAGTGCCCACTTATGATTCAGAGACATAATAGCTGTGATAAGGTAAGACAGCATTATCAG
This sequence comes from Protopterus annectens, assembly GCF_019279795.1. NCBI lineage: Eukaryota > Metazoa > Chordata > Ceratodontiformes > Protopteridae > Protopterus > Protopterus annectens. The sequence goes on along the minus strand of NC_056749.1, from coordinate 825,828,951 downwards.
CTAATTTGTAAGTCTCTTGAATCACATGCTTATTGTGATAGTAAACTTCTGGTCATGTAAGCAGTGTCATATACCTTTACTCATGCTCTATCACATACGCACAAGTACACAAACATTAATACACGCACACACACACACACACACACACACATATGCACATGGAGAGAAACACACACAGGCACAAACACACACACCTACAGACACACACACACACACACACATGCATGCACACATGCACACAACACACACACACACACACACACACACACACACACACACACACACACACACACTCACACATACACACACATATAGACACACACACACACAAGTGCGCGCATACACAAATAGACACACACAGACACACATGTACACGCATACACACATGGACACACGCACACACACACACACACACACACACACACACACACACACACACACACACATGCACGTGCATACACACATAGACACACACACGCGCACACACACACACACACACACACACACACATATAGACACACACGCGCACATACACAAATAAACACACACAGGCACACATGCACACGCATGCAGACATGGACACACACATACGTACACACACGTACACACACGTGCACACATGTATACACACACACACACACACACACACACACACACACACACACACACACACACACACACACACACACACACACACACACAGCACAGTTCCTATACCTGCTCTGTCTTCCCTCCTGCAGTTTGCCTCCCCCCAAATAGTTTAAATGTCATTATAGCCCATATCTATTAGGTTTTGGTGGTATAGTGTACCCCTCACCCTCTGATCCCTGTGCTGCTGTTGGTACCTGTAGAGCACATTACTCATCACTTCTGTAGTGTATCCCCCAACTCCCAATCCCCATTATGAAGTTAGTGTCATTACAATACTTTAAAGAGTAATCCCTGGTGCCTCATACAACCCCCAATCCCCCAAACCCTGGTCCCCATATTGCTGTTGGTGCCATTACAGCACTTTAAGAGTAATCCCTGGTGTCTAGTGCTCCCCCCATGCTCTGATCACAGTTATGATGTCAGTTCCATTATGACACTTTAAGAGTAATCCTTGGTGCCTAGTTCTCCCCCGCAACTTCTGATCACTGTTATGATGCCAGTCCCATTATGACACTTTAAGAGTAATCCCTGGTGTCTAGTCCCCACCCATCTAGTCCCTCCCTACTCCTAATTCCCGTTATGATGTCAGTCCCATTATGACACTTTGAGAATAATCCCTGGGTCTAATCCCCCCTATTCCTGAGGCCTGTTATAATGTCAGACCCTTTAGGGCACTAGTTCCCCCCGCTCCTTATCCTTTTTATGATGCTAGTCCCATTATGACACATTAAGAGTAATCCCTGGTCTAGTCCCCCACCAACTCCTGATCCCTGTTATGATGTCCGTCTCATTAGGACACTTTAAGAGTATTCCCTGGTGTGTAATGCATCCCTTCATCCCCAATCCTCATAATACTGCTGGTACTGTTTTGGCACTTTATGAGTAATGCTGGTGTCTGGTGGTCACCCCCAAATGACCAACTTCATATTAGGCAGTTGAACACTGCCTTTTGGCCATGTAAAATACTGTGACATGGTCGGTATGGCCATGCTGATCTGCACAGCTAAGCAGTTTCTTGATCATTCATAGAGGCGGTTCCAGGGAGAGAGCCCATAGCTAATTAGCAGATGCCTCCCCCAGAATGCTTATTATCATTCAGCATCACCACAGGGCCAGCACTTCATGGTGCTAAACATCTCCATGTTAGAGGAACCATGCAGCACCAGGGAAGGATGGTTGTTGAATTGGGGAAAAGTACCATGATGTGTATACACAGGTGTACACATCACATCAACTTCTTGAATCTGACCCTTAGACTTATAATTAATTATAAGTGAAGTGTTTCCTAGCCACGTGTCTTAAGAGTAACCCAAAAAAATAAAAAAATTATTGAGAGGCAGTGACTTAGAGTTATGTTTACTATACTCTTTAAGGCTGTTTTAGTCTTCAGATCAAGGTCATTTAGAATGTAGCCCTATTTCAGTTATATTGCTAAACCACAGTGATATAATTTACAGGTGCACAGTTATTTCATGTAGTTTGATTCCCCAATAACTAACAACCCAATTAATATGAAAGTTTTGGGGACCCCTTTAAAAATAACTGTAAAGGTAGAGAAAATGCAACCTTTCAATGTACTGCAAATTTCTAAAATAAATGATTGTTTGTGTTGAGTCCTTATCATATTCCAAAGCTTACTGTAGAGTAATAAATGAATGCATCCAAAAATTAGCTATGTAATAAAGATTAATAAGAGCAGAACATGATTTACAAAAAGGATCCTGGACAGTTCTGTTAGCTACTTTTACCTCTCTCTCTCCATCTCTCTCTCTCTCTCTCTCTCTCTCTCTTT
>NC_056749.1:825765530-825826008 GCF_019279795.1 Protopterus annectens | reverse complement strand
CTCTCATCTCTATCTCTAGCTCTCGCTCTCTCTTTTCTCTCACTCTCTCTCTCTCTGTCTCTCTCTCTCTCTCTCTCTCTCTATCTATCTATCTATCTATCTATCTATCTATCTATCTATCTATCTATCTATCTATCTAAGGGTAGCCAAAGTAGTACTTGGAATTGTAGTGGTAACTTATTCCACTGGCCGGAAATACCCAGTGTTAGGAACCTAAACCCCAGATCACTCTTCTTTGCCTTTTCTTGTGGATTTAAGTCTCTGGTGTGGGTGTTTGTAAAGGAATTGGTATTGTGAAGAAATTCAAGCTCAACTAGGACTGGGTCTTTCATTGCTCGAAAAGCTAGACACAGGTCACCTCAGAGCAGCCAGTATGCTACTGTGTATAAGAAAAGTTATACTAATATTTCAGGAAAGTTGAAGGATTTAAGACCTTTAATTTTTTTGGTTAGTAATCTTTGGTGCTTTTTCAGTAGTGATATGCTTGGATTTGGACATACCAAGAGTGAATGTATTCCATAATGCATTTGATAAGAGAAGAGTCAATGTATTCAGTGATTCATCTGCTACTACAGAGATAGAATGATTTATTTTGCCCTTGAAGATACTCCCTTGGTAAATAACTGGGACAGATAGAAAGATTTCTTTACTATGATAGAAATATGATGACTGAATGAGAGACGGAGTTGCCCATAAGAGTACCCACATCTCTTATAACTGTTTCTATCTGAAGAGAAGTACCATTTAAACATACAAGGTGGGAGCATCTTTTTAATGAATGGTACTATGCTGCACTTTTTTGCATTTAATTTTAGACCATTTACAAAACTCTAGGCATGTGCATATTCTAGTCGTTGCTTGAGCTGTTTAGTATCAGTGTATGAGCAGGCATCAGCAGACCTGGTTAACCATATGCCTGGGATATTGGCTAGAATGTTGGCAAAATAAATGCCAAATGGGAGAGTGCCTAGCACGCATCCCTGTGGAACCCCTCTTGTTACAATTTTACATTCAGAAAGTGTATCAGCAACTTTCACAATCTGGGATCTATTGAATAGACAGCTTGCAGTCAAGCAGACAATGTAGGGTTTACATTAAGTTTGGTTAATGTTTCAATAATCCCGGCATAGGAAATAGTATCAATAGTCTTGGCCAGATCACAATAACCATCATGCACAGAGTGTTCTCTGTCCGCAGCCCTTGTAACTTTTTCAAAGAAGCTTACTAGGTTCAGAAGGCAGAACCTGTCCTTCACAAAACAAACAATGTGGGGTGTACTTCAGATATGTTGTCTATGTCTGCATAAACAAGTTCTGCCAAGTCTTTGTCTTCCATGTCTTTGCTTATATATGTGATAAAGCTGATGGCCCTGTAATTACCTGGGTCAGTAGACGGGCCACCCTTGTGTAGGGGAGTCACAGTGGCTGTTCTCCAGGCATCATTCACAGACCCTGTAGAAAGGATTAGGTTGAACAATATAAGCAGAGTCTCAGCTAGTGCATACCTGACAGAGGTAAGAATGCAGCTGAGATGTTGTCTGGTCCCCATGAGTATTATTTTTAGCCTTTGACAGGGATTCTAAGATTTTTTCCAATGTGTTTTCAGGGGAAACTAAATTTTCAGGGATAGTAGGGTTACAATGGGGGTAGCTGGGATAAAGTTAGGACCAAATGTATCTGCTAATATATTGGCTACACCCTTGGGCTCAGCGTATGTGATATTTTTATGGACAGGCTCTGTGAATTGTTGAGCATTATTAATTAATTTTATGACATAACTGAAGAATGTTTTGTAGTTTCCTTTGGTTTATGTGGCAGCCTTAAGTCTTTATGTACTTTACATTTCCTAATAGAGTTCTTAAGTTCCTTCCTGGCATGCTTCAGTGTTGTCGTCGGGTAGATGGAGGGAGGTTATTGCAGCCTTTCATTATTTTCCTTCTTTTGTTCTAGAATTTATTTATACTGAAGTCACCTGAGCGAGGTCTATTCCTGAATTTACCAATACATTTACTGTGGATAGGTACTGACTTTTCTATGCAGCTCTTTATCTGCTGGTAAAATTTGGAGGTGAATGCAGTTACCCTCAAAGGTGAGTCTATTTGCAAGCTATTGTTGGAAAATTTTTGTATGTCTTCTACAAGCTAAAGTAAATTTGTCCTGGAGATGTTCCACACGATGACCTCATCTGTTGATGGGTTAGTGCAACTTGACCTGATAGGGAAGGTGACCCAATTTGTAGTTGGATTTATCCACGGATGAGGAGATTTGGGGTGAGGTACAGGTAGGGGCTAGGTTTTGTAGGACCAGATTAAGGATGTTAGAGTATCTTGTGGGTAGTTTTACAATTTTCTCAAGTGCATTAGTTTAACAATGTCTAGGAAATGTCAGAAAAATACCAGTCCAATGTGAGCCAAAAACCCAGAGCACAGTTAGATAAAATAAAATAATCCCAACAGAGGTGAGGAATCCAGGTATAAACAGCCAGCTCAATCAGCAACAAAAATGAGTCCAAAAAGGCATTGTAAAATGCAAACTTCTTTAATAACAAGAAAGTGCGAGGGCTTTTGCAGTGAAACACTGCTTCATCAGCCAACATACACCAAGTCACACTGAATTTTTAAATAAAAGACAATTACATTAACAACCTATCAGAAAACAACCATAATTAACACACTAAAAGCCATCTTCAAACAATTAAAACCTTAAAGGGTACAAGGCATTACACGCGCTTCACATAGTATTATCTCAATTGCTTAGCTTTAAGCACAGATTTCAGGGGCACACTATCATTAAGCCCCAAGCCTCTATCCGAGGCCAACCGTAGAATCCATTGCAACTCTGCATTTTCTGTTTTATTGACAACATCACCCATTCACTTATTAATCTCAATTATCTGTAGAACCTGAAACAAGAAAACGTGTGTGTTACCCTCCTGAATAATGTGCTTTGCTAGTGCACTGTAATCTAGCCCTTTCTTAATATAATACAAGTGATCTCGAATGCGCTCCTTTAACCTATGGTTGGTTTTACCAACGTAAAATCTAAAACATGCTGTGCAGTGTGCTACACACACCAAGTTTTGAGTATTACAACAGCTGTGGTCTTAAGCTGCCAAAGCCTGCCAGTTTCAGGGTGGTTAAAAATCCTAGCTTCATCTATGCTGTTACAATAATTACAGCACCCATATTTACGTGTGCCCCCCATACTACAGCCAACTGTTGTTTTTTTATGGTAGCACAGGTGCTGTTTTAAATTCATTCTATTCTTAAACATGAACCTGAGTTTAGACCCAGTCACTGCTGAAACTTTTTTATCAATTTGCAATATAGGCCAATTCCTGGTCAAAACCTCTTGTATATGGCCCACATCTTGTGAATATGTCAAAACAATTGGAACCACAGAGGTACCAGTACTAATTTTGCTCATAGAATCCCTCCCCTCTGAATAATAGGGTTTGGCATGACCATTCTTCTTTCGGCTTTTCCCAGTTAGGGGTCGCCACAGCGGATCACCTTGTCTGCTCATGATTGGCAGTGGAGTTTTACGGTGTCGAGTTGCCAGACCGGCACCCAACCTTCCACAGAAGGCACACACATGCCCACACTCACACCTAGGGCCAATTTAGAGTATCCAATCCACCTGCAGCATGTCTTTGGGATGTGGGAGGAAACGGGAAACCCACGCGACCACAGGGAGGACATGCAGACTCCGCACAGAAGGCACCCCAGCCAAGGATCGAACCGGAGAACCTCTTGCTGTGAGGCGGCAATGCTAACCACTACACCACCATGGCCGAGGGTTTGGCATGACCATAATGCTCATTTAATACTTTGTTATGTGCTCTACAAATCTCATGCTCCTTATAACTTCTGAATTCAAACGCTGCCTTAAGCTGTTCCATCTCATATATAACATCACTATCTTCACAAGTTATATGAGATGTTCACATGGCCTCACCAGTCAAAATATTGGAGAACACATGCTGGGGATGCATGCTATCCCAGTGTAGATAGGATGGAACATAGAATTCTTTTCTGTAAAGGTTAGTACTAAAAGCATTGCATTCACATTGGTAAAAATAACCGTAGGTTAGAGGAGCACATTCGAGATCACTTGTATTATATTAAGAAAGGGCTAGATTACAGTGCACTAGCAAAGCACATTATTCAGGAGGGTAACACACACGTTTTCTTGTTTCAGGTTCTACAGATAATTGAGATTAATAAGTGAATGGGTGATGTTGTCAATAAAACAGAAAATGCAGAGTTGCAATGGATTCTACGGTTGGCCTCGGATAGAGGCTTGGGGCTTAATGATAGTGTGTCCCTGAAATCTGTGCTTAAAGCTAAGAAATTGAGATAATACTATATGAAGCACATGTAATGCCTTGTACCCTATAAGGTTTTAATTGTTTTAAGGTGGCTTTTAGTGTGTTAATTATGGTTGTTTTCTGATAGGTTGTTAATGTAATTGTCTTGTATTATGAATTCAGTGTGACTTGGTGTATATTGGCTGATGAAGCAGTGTTTCACTGTGAAAGCGCTCACACTTTCTTATTATTAAAGAAGTTTGGATTTTACACGCCTTTTTGGACTCATTTTTGTTGCTGATTGAGCTGGCTGTTTATACTTGAATTCTTCACCTCTGTTGGGATTATTTTATTTTATCTAAATGTCTAGGAAATGTTGAGCATAACTATTTTTAGAAGTATGTGACAACCAATATTTGGGTCATTGAAGTCCCTAACAAGAAGGTATTTGGTTCAATATTTATTGCCTCAGCAGTGTTAAGGTACCTTCCATGATCTTTGGTGGACATCAATGGGGATTAGTAGCTACCAATGGAGTAACAGTTGGATTTGGTAAAGGTGACATGTACCTTAAGGAGTTTGATCTTACAGTCATGAATAATTTAATGCAATATAATGGTGTTTCAAATAAATACAGATACTTGGCCATGGTAACCATTTGAAATGTCAGGACCCACTGCAGCGAGTCCCGAAACATGGAGACTGAATGACCGAAAGCCGATGTACATATACTAAGTCCAAGATTGCCATTTCTTAGAATATTTGAGATATGAAGATCTTAGAGTTGGTATGTATAAGTTTGGGGGTGCTTGTCCCCCACACATCAAGGGGTGGAGGGGGACTTGTCCTCCTGCAAAAAAGCAGTTTAAATGAAAAGAGTGATGTTTGAGGTTCACTGTTTTCATTGTATTTTTATCTTTTTTTAGCTTGTTGGCACTCAGCATTTCAAGGTGCTGCCATCTTCTACGGAGTCCTTCTGGTAATATAGTAAACTCCACACAGGAAGGTCAGGTGGGGGGGGGTGTGAAAGAAACTGATATCAAAATAAGCACACTGCTTACATGTACTAGTCAAGCAAAGATTAATTTCAACATTAAAAATGGTGAGACCACCCCCACAGTTGGGGGTCTGAAAGTATGATAGGCACTAAACTTTGGCATACAGTGAATTTTGCCATTGCACTGACACCATGTCTCACTCACTATACCAAAATGAAGGTGTTTGAGCTGCAGGAGGGTTTCAAATTCTGTCATCTTTCTATTTACACTCCTAGCATTGAGTAGTGCCAGCACAGTGCTATCCAGATTTCATGTTGTCTGTCTTTGAGAATCGTACAGAAGTGAAGATGAAGATCATTAGGACAGGCACTGTTTTGGTTTGTTGCTTTATATCTTTCTAGCATGTTCATTTTTGCTGCTGCAGGTTTAAGGATATGTGAGTGAAATTATGGATTTGAAAGTAAATATTACTGCTTTATATGCCTGCAAACAACTGAGCAACTTTACTTATGCAATAGACTGTTAAAATAAAGGATGGCATATATGGTTACTCTTACTTTGAAGTACGGCTTTTTGCATATGCATTTGAATAATGAAGCCTTGTTTGATATTGATAACAGTGTTTATGTATTCAAATTCATGGTATAAAGACATAGATGATATTTCAGAAAACTGCCGATGACCATGGTGTGCCAGAAATGTACAGCATTATTGCTAAGGGTTGGATTCCAAAGGAGTGTAAAAGCATTCCCAAAATCAGTGAGTAAACTCAGTCAAACTAGATAGTAGAGAGTATCTGTAAGTACTGTGATTAGCATGTCAGTGAGCACAATCTTCCCAGAAAGATACTTCTAGCTGAGTCCTTCTGATAATATAATAAACTCCACACAGGAAAGTCAGGTAGAGGAGGAAGTGAAAAAAATGCTATCAAAATAAGCACACTGCTTACATGTACTAGTCAAGCAAAGATTAATTTTATTTTAATTATATTGAATTTTGCGGGGAATACTTGCACTATAAATTAATGATGGCACACAGAAATGAAAAGGAACAGTTAAAAAAATTGAACATGTATTAGTGCAAAATAAACAAAGCTGCCATCTTAGGAAGACGTATTAAAATAATAAATTGTGGAAAGTCCCTGCTTTTTGGATGTGTTCAATAGCTCAGGACATTAAAAGAAACAAATATATATTTTGTGATGTGTCATAGTGAGCCATATCACCTTCAATATTCTCATTAGTGATGTAAAAATATATGGTGAAATGGGGCAGGTGGGGAATACCTGCAGCACATACCCCTCAAGTGATGGGGGAGGTAGGGAGAAGAATAAGCAAGGGGCAACCGGAATAACACAAAGACAAGTGGAACGCAAGGTCAGATGGCTGATAATAGACCCATTGCTATGTATTATTTTTTTGTTTGTTTTTGCAGGTAGAACAGGAAGGTGCATCAAACAGGGCTTTGCAGGTAGAACAGGAAGGTACAGCACAAATGGCTGGGGACACATAACCATACACAGCAAAGGCAGGCAGCACATAAACAGGTAGTGTAGTAAAGTAAGCAATACACAGAATCATTGGGAGAACCCATGCATGTGTCAGCATGTGAAGAAATAATTATGAATGGCCAACAAAAACAATGTAACAGCTATTATGTTGTGAAGGGTGGAGACAGCAGCAGAAATGATGGGCCCTGAATGACAGCTGACATGATACATAAAGGCCTTGGTTATCATGAAGTATGTCATTGCACAAAAGAACACGTAGAATTACATAGTGAGCTACAGAAATGATACCTGCATGCAGCCATGTCTATATACAGGGATGTGTTATATAGTGGCATACATCTGCAAATGTGTTAATGACATATCACTGGCAGATCAATAGCTAGTATAAGCAATATTGGCACTGTAAGTACAAAGCATATTATTGTGCATTTGTAGTAACACTAAGCTGATATAGCAAATATGCACATGCATACGTTCAGATACAAACTGCATGCAAACATACCAAATAAAATGTGCCCTAGCATACAGTAGGCATGCATGCTGTAGTTCCACTGGGGACAATGACTGAAACTATCTCCATTGAAGACATTAGTTTTTACAGTATGCATGTACATCTTTGGAAAAATTCAGTTCCCACTGATTACCACATTGATGGTAGCCCACTGAACACTGAAGGTGTTATAAGAGATCTGGGGACATAGGTTGACAGCAACCTCTCTTTCGACCACCGCATTGCCACTGTGGTCAAAAAGTCCTTCTATGTGGCACATCTCATTACCAAGGGTTTTGCATCCAGGAAGAAAGAGGTCATCATCTCTGTCTACTCTCACTCTCACTAACAAAGAAATACTCCCACCTGGCTACAATATTTACCACTTCGACAGATTCCCCAAAAAAAGGAGGTGGTGTAGCCATCCTTTACTCAGATAGCCTTAACCTCTCACCTATCTCCATCCCTATTCCTGACTTCCATCCAGCTGAACTTATCCTACAAAACTACCATCTAAATCTACACAAGAAATTTGCTATTGCTTCCATCTACATTTCCCGGGAAATATACTCACCCTAGAAAATATCCTATCTTGGTTTAGCCACAACTTAAACTATGAAACCCTCATCCTAGGAGATGTCAATATAGACTGGTCCAAACTTGTAAAAGACTCTCCCCAACTCAGTATTAACCTACATGGCTTCCATCAATTGATAACATCCCCTACCCACTTCCATAAAAACTTGTCATCCAGCTCCACCATTGACTGGAGTCTCACTAACACTCCCTACCTCTACCAAAGCCCCACTACCCTGCCCAACTCCTTAAGTGATCATCTCCCCACCTCCATTCTAAGACACTCCACCCAGTCACACAAACCCCACCTTTACAGAGACAATCACAAGCTGTCCAACATTAATGTCTCCTTGTTCAACTCCATACTATCTAGGTTTGACTGGTCTGTCCTTAGACTAATCCCTATCGATGATGCTGTCAACAAGTTTAATAACATTTTCCTGAATACCCTGAACTCCCTCGCTCCCTCCAAGAAAATTAGAATCAAATAAAACTATGCCCCCTAGCTCTCTAAGGATACTGAATCCCTTATGCATAAAAGAGATAGCATCTGGAAAACATGGCTTAAAACAAAGGAACTTCCCCTACTACATAAATACAGAGAACTACGGAATCTAGTTAAGAAACTAATCAGTAAAGGCAAAAAAATCCTACTATAACTCTGCTCAACTCGATAACAAATTCAACCCCCGCAAGTATTGGGCCACTCTTAGCAAAATCCTCTTCCCTGGTTGCCCTTCTAACCCCTCACCATACCCTAATAAATCTCCTCTGAAAACCGCAACTCTCCTCAATAAACACTTTGACACAATCCAAAATCTCACACCCTCCAACACTAATTCTACTACTCCACCAATCTCTCCCAATCCTCACAACCAAAATCTCTTCTCCTTTCAACCTGTGTCCACTTCATACATTAAATCACTTCTTCTGAAGCTTAAACCCTGCTGTCCCTCTACTGACAATCTCCCTCCAACCTTCCTCAAATTTGCTGATGAATCTATAGCCTATCCCATATCTACTCTTATCAACAGATCTATCCAAGAAGCTACAGTTCCTTCCATTTGGAAATCTTTCTTCATTATTCCCTCCATAAAGGAGGCAACTCAACAGACCCTTCTAACTATTGCCCATTGCTATACTATCCCCCTCTCTAAGATACTCGAGAAATACATTCACTCACAACTTCTCAACTATCTCCTCCAGCACAGCCTCCTCACTCCCACACAACATGGTTTCTGGCCTAACCATAGCACATCTACTGCCCTCCTATCATTCACGCATTCCATAACTGAAACTCAAGACAACAACCAACTCATATCTTATCTCTTCCTTAACCTTTCCAAAGCTTTTGACACTGTCTCTCACTCCATCCTACTAACTAAAATTGCAAACCTCAACCTGTCTTCTACCTCCCTTGCCTGGTTCTCCAGCTACCTCTCTAGTAGGAAGCAATCAGTTAGATGGCTCTCATCCTGCTGTCCCTATATCCCAATCCCAACTGGGCTTCCACAAGGCTCCAAATTGGGTCCCCTACTGTTCAACATTTTCACAGTTGAACTATATACATCTTGTAAACAATCATCCCTCATCCAATATGCAGACGACTCAACACTCATATCCATCTCCATCTCCAGCGATATCTCCGAACTACATACCCTTACCCAACTCTCCTTTCTAGCAACCGAAAAGTGGCTGTCTGATCATCTACTAATCCTTAACCCCAAAAAGACCAAACTCTTGCTCTTTCCCCCCCGATCTCTTTCCCACCATAAATCCACTTTTGCTATCACATCCTCCAACAATACAATCATTAAACCTGAGCCCCATACAAAACTTCTAGATGTCATTATAGATGATGAATTCAAATTCAACCTACACTTACTCCAATGTATAAAAAAAACACACCCGAAACTAAGCTTGCTTTATCGCAACAATAAATTCCTAACCTCTAATGCTAGACTCTCCCTGGCACAGGGATTCCTCCTCCCCTCACTTCTTTATGCTGCCCCAGTTCTAACTAATATTCAGGCCACTACCTTGAACAACCTTCAAAGAACTTATCACAAAATTGCTAGATTCATTACTAACTCTCCTTACAATTCACATCACTGCCTAGCCCTAAACTCTCTACAATGGCTTGAATTCCCGCAACTACTGCTGCTATCACAATTTCAAATAATACACTCTATTCTACACAGACCATCTTCCTGTCCAGCTGTCTCTTCTTTTGTCTCTATCTATTCCCCATCTCTGGCCCTTCACACCTCTAACCAGCAACTTCTAGTTGTCAACCAACCTAAGGAAAATGTGGGCAAACTTCTATATAAATGGTCTGTAGCCCAAGCCTGCAACAAACTCCCCTTAGACATACATTCCATTATACACCCATCACACTTTAAAAAGGAACTCAAACTTCATCTAGCTTTATGCATGCATTTTTCAGTTTTCTTTCCAAATCTTTTTCAAATCAATTTTGTATAGATAATTTGTGCACTTGTCTTTTTGTGTACTGTAAACTGTAGTCTAAATGTAACTGGAGCTTTTCTCCTCGGGTCTCCACTGAAAATGGGCCTTTGACCCAGCTGGACCAACCCGGTTAACAAATGTCAATAAATAAATAAATAAATAAATACTCTTCCCTCATTAGACCAATTATTGAGTAAAACGCCCCATTTGACATGTACCTCACTAAACACCTGCAACAGCTGGAAAGGCCACAAAAGTACCTCACAAAGAGGATCCTAGGCCTTAAACACATGGCCTACATGGACAGACTCAAAAAACTCCAGCTTTTCTCTGTCTCGTATCTTCTGTTAAGAGGCGATCTCTTCTTGACTTACAAAACCATGTCTGACCCAGCCCTGTTAGAAATCTTACACCTAAAGAAATCCCAATTCCTCTGCACCACATGCTCCAGAGACCTCAACCTCATTACCACAATCAAGAGAACATGCTGGAGGGACAGGTTCATAACCCAGAGACTGCTCATGCTCTGGAATAGACTTCCTATACATGTCAAGCAAAGCAAGCATTTCAAGAGAATTATTGATGAGTGGATGGGAAGTAGAAAGTTCACCCCGGGGATCACTCCGGTGGCTCTACCTGATAGAGGCACCGGGAACTAACGGCGGCATGATGCCAGGGCACTTCTATGGGCTATGTTTGTAAAGGCTCCAGGGCCATTAGTACATACCTGTGAACTGATAATGACTGTGCAAACTGTGGCAAACATAAGCACAATAGAGGTGGAAGCATCATATGATTACACTAAGCATGTACTAGAGGAAGAGCTGTCACATGACATAGCTTGTCAGAACAGCACACAGCAGAACACACAGGAAACAAAGAGCAGACATCTTGTGCAAGTCACCATAAGCAGTGTGCCATCTGCAGTGAAGTTTGAGGTGATGGGTATACAGAGTGGCAGGATGGTGTAAGAATGCAGTCAAGCAAATTGACACCATGTCCTCCAGAATATGTTTATGGTGACAATCTCTGCATATGGTAATGGAACATGAAGGACTGTAAAATGATATGCATGGATACACACCCACAGAATTCAATGTCCAAGCATGAATCAGATGGGCATGAGTCCCAGGATGAGGACACCATGATGGTGTTTTATCTCATGAACACAGTATAAGATAATGCATAATGGAAATAATACAGATACCGATGTCAGAATAGCAGACCCTGTTAATTATTCTCAGAACTAAACATGCATTAAAACCCAGGTAAGCAAAATTAAAACTTCTACATGTATTCACACACGTGGCAAGTCATGCAGCACAACATACACAATCAGTAATGTGTGTGTACAGACAACCTGACAGCATAACAAACAGTTTGCATCTTTTGCTTATGTAAATGACCAGTACATATATGAAGGTTGTCAAAACTGTGGTATAATCACAATATAGTGTCAGTTGATTTCCTATTCACTGTTTTGTGTAACATTTGTGTATAGGGATTTGATTCTGTTTTTCTGGCCAGACTGTAGCAAATCTGTGAGTTATGCATAAATGTTGTAAAACCTATAATTCTCTTTTTGTTCAGACATAACGTTGCAGGGCTGTTGAAGGTAAACTGTAGACATATACTTGTGCTTGTTTTTATGGGCGATGTGTGCAATGTGTGAAAGAAACTAACTATTTTGCTGTCAGTAGCTGTAAGGAGTAAATTAAGATAGTTTGTAACTTCTCATTTGGGAAGGGCATCTACACTGAATAAACCACTGTTTGCTCTGAATTTGTAACTTGATTCATATTTTGCTCCTTTGTGGGGGCTGCTTACCAGAAGGACAAGTCTAAATACAAATATATGCAAACACACTTAGTGTGTGTGTGTGTGTGTGTGTGTGTGTGTGTGTGTGTGTGTGTGTGTGTGTGTGTGTGTGTTTGTGTGTGCGCGTGCCTGCGCAGGCATGTTTCTGTTTACAGAAGCCTAACTAGGGAGGGACAAATAAGGCACTCACCCAGTCCACAAATTACTAGAGGAGGAGATCAACATCTGCCAAACGCTTTTCAGTTCAGTGCAATACCAACATTCAGAAATGACTGCCTATATTGAATTTGTGGGAGAACTGAATCATCTAGTTCCCCATGTGTGGCATAAACTGAAGAAGCTGCTTGTTATGAATGTTTTTACAACTTAAGTGCTTTAAAACTCTAAAAATAGCATAATACATTTAAAGTTAGGAAGGCTGGAAGATCAGGGAATGACACCAGGCAGCAGAATATCTTGCCATACCTCTATGTATATGCACACATAGTTATATTTAGTGGCAAACACACACACACACACACACACACACACACACACACATATATATATAATATATATATAGATGTGTGTATATATATATATATATATATATATATATATATATATAGATGTGTGTATATATATATATATATATATATATATATATATATATATAGATGTGTATATATATATATATATATATATAGATGTGTATATATATATATATATATATATATATATATATATATATATATATATATATATATATATATATATATATATATATATATATATATATACGTACATATATATAGTGCGTGTGTGTCATGCACAGGACTGAAACTACATTACTGAACAGCACAGGATTGATAAAAAAAAACAAATGAAACACAATATCAACATTTTTTGCAGGAAGACAAGATCCCCCACACTCCCCACATCCACTGCTAATTATATATCCCATCTCTGTGACTGCAATACAGTAGGGAAAGAGTAAGTTTTCAATCCCCACTGTATCCCAGGTTTACATAGAATACAAGCAAGATCATCTGCCTTTCAATCATATCTACCAGCTTTTTTCTCCTCAATAATTACCATGTTTGACCAGCTGTAGTAGATATAGATATAGATGTAGATATAGATACAGATATATGGGACTGCTTAGAATAAGCAAAACTCCTAAATGTTACTGTCTGTGTTGTCAATGCACTTTAGTCAACAAAACAGATGGTCTACAGGCATGCAAGATTCACAATCTCTAGTGTTGAGGAATATGCACTTTCCCCTGGGATTGTGCAATCTTGGATTTAGTATGTTTTATTTACAGGGGTTGTGGGGGTTCAGGGTTCTTGCTTCCCTGCAAAAAAGAGTAGATTTGTTTTGCATGGTCTGAGGTTGTGCCTCAGAGCTTATGCCTTAGACTATTGATCTCTGTTTTCATTATTTTTTTATCAATGTTTTCAGTACATTTGGACATCTGACTCTAAATAAAATAAAGTATCATTAACTGAGAGCATTATTTCTTCCCTTACATTCATCCCCACGCAGAGCCCTTGGCAGGGTAAAGAACCATGCCCTTCCCCCACCAGTGTCCCATTACTTGACTATCTCTCTCCAATTAACATAAACACTGCTCAAACCAGTCCGTTTGCATCCTCTTTTCTTCATCATTTTTAATGGTTAGAGACATTTGGATGTAATTTAAAACTTTTATTTTAAATTTTATAGCACAAACACTGACTGCCATTTGCTAAACAAACAAAACAGCATCACAAAGAAAACAGATTTAGCACAAGCAACAGAAAACTAATCTTCCCATGAAACTCATATTCACTGAAAATGCATCTAGTAACCCAATAAACTACAAGAGATAGGCTGAGTTTCATAGTCAAACAGCATATGTTGAAGCACTAATTATCAGCTGTGTGAAGGGTGCAGAAATTCAAAAGTCAGAAAAGTGTAATGCATTTGGGACAGCCCACTGGATGCAAGTATCACTTTTTAAGGGCAGCCCAGGAGTCACACAGCAGACAAAGTCTGAAGGGATCAAACCTTGCACTAAAGAAGCTGTTGATTCACTCATAGCATTACTCATCTGCACTAAATACCAGACAAACTGTTGTACCTCAGCACAATGTATTTCACATCCATTTGCCTGCAAAAACTAGATAAAATAAAAATGTATTCATAGTTAAAATATGAGCATTAAATTTACAGTCTTCATGTTGTTCAGTTTATTTAAGTGCAGTAACTAACACACCGGTAACAGTCAAGAACAGTTGAAAACTATACTAGTTGTATGTACACATACACACACACAAGTACAAAACCATCAATTACAGACACCTCAAATATCTGCTAAAGATCAAGTGAATCAATAAATTCATAAATACTGAGTCATAAACGTATATTAGTGCTCTGCTGTCAGAACCATGGAGTACAAACAAATTCATCTCCATCTTGCATTAAATCCCCAAAAACTAAGCTAATGTTATTCACCCCAAGGAAGACCATCACCATAAACAAAGACATATTTTCTATTCTCTCCCAAGATAACACTTCTATTGAAGTTGTCACACATTCTAAACTTCTAGGTGTCACCATAGATGAGCATCTAACTTTCTACAGGCATATTCACAATAACATTAAAAACAGCACACCAGAAATTGGGCATGCTATATAGACAAAAAACATTCCTCAACTACTCCTCCAAACTAACCCTTGCCCCCTCCTTCCTGCTCCCCTCTCTTATTTATGGTGCTCCTCTTTTCACCAATATACAGATCAGTCTTAAATCCAAACTACAGTCATGCTATAACAAAATTGCAAAGTTCATCACCAATGGACGAGAACTATCCCACCATTGTACCTCTCTTCAAATACTAAACTGGCTAGAACTTCCTCACCATCTTACATATATTCAACTAACTATTGCCCCTAAACTAATATTCAACCCATCCAGCTGCCCTGCTCTTTCTAATCTATTTATACTATATCACCCAAATAGGCCTCTCCACTCAGAAAACCATATGCTCCTACAGGTAGAGAAACCCAACCTTTCTGCTGGTTAAATACTCAACTCCTTTTCCACTGCTAAGCTATGGAACTCTCTCCCACCCTCACTTAGGTCCACCAGCAATATATCTATCTTCAAAAAATGTTTGAAACAACATCCATCCTCTCACTGGCAATGTACATGCACCACCTCCTCACAACAGATAACCTGAGTTTGTCTCTCCCCTTATTCCATACCTGTCTTTGCCTCCTCCCCTCTTCTACTCCAACCTCTCCTCTCTCCATCTTCTACTACCTCTTAACCAGCACCTTTACTCTTGATAGATAATTCACTTCTGTGCCCTGGTGTAAATGTATTGTCAATTAATATTTTACACTCAGCTGCACTGCCTCTTTATGTATCAATAACAATTTGTACTGTCAGAAGTCACATTTATTTACAGGTGCATTACTTTTTCATTTGTCAAAAACCTCTGTTTATCTTTTCTATGTACTATTTGTGTTTTTATCAACATTTATACATTGTATAGTTCAAAATGCATGTATTGTATATATCACTCTGGAGATTTTCTCCCAGGGCATCTGCTGAAAATGGGCACTTTTTGGCCCAGTGGACCTTCCCAGTAAACAAATGCAATAAATACATAAATAAATCAATAAATCTCTCTGCTCTCACAACTTCTTAAAACCCTCAAGAATCAGAGATGAGACTGAAAATATCAGGAATGCATTTAAATATTTATCTTATTTATAATTTGTTGACCAGGTTTGTCCCACTAGGGCAATGGCCTCTTTTCAGAGGAAGCCTGATGTGGCATTCTTGCTAAGAAGGAGAAATTTAGCCAGGACACTTCCAGAACTCTTGTTTTAAAAGTGTTGTGCGATATTTTATATCCACTTGTGCTACCAATAACTCAGACAGAGGCTCATGTTATTCGAAGAACAGCACACTCAGGAGTGCAGGAATTCACATTAATATAAACTGGGTAAATCGTTGCCTCTCATTTCTGGTTCCCATGCTCTGCTTATGCAAATCAATGCTGCTGCAGAACAAAATCCTATTGCTTGATCAGATCTGATCCACATATGCTACAAAAAAAGTCTCTCATGTTTCAGTCCTGCTGCATTGTATATACTACAAAAAAAATAAAATCCCAGTGCTGCAACCTTGATCTCCTGTGCATTTCAATCCTACACCAATGACAGGTGACTCTCAATTGTGTGCGATAGCTCATTTGCTCATTTTTTAAAATTGAATTTAGTTTGGCTGGGAAGGCTCCCCAGCCAGCACAGGACCCTAGGCAGATGCCTAGGTTGCCTATTGTTGGATCCAGCCCTGCCCTCACATTTCTACATATCAGACTTTAAACAAGCCTTCTCTAAATCTGAAACAGCCATCTGAATGTATATTCATTTTGCAAGTGTTCTCTTCTTCCATTATTAGATTTTCATTTCTGTCTTTGGGACACTATTATACATTCTATTATTTGCAAGTACCTTAGAGATATTGGCCAATATATTTCCCCTAATCTTATTATAATTTATTATTCTTTATTCATAATGCTTTTCTACTACTAATATTTCTACTTCTCTTTCATTCGTATTGCTTCTTTCCATTAATACTCACTTTCTACAGACTGTGTATTCTGACATCATAAGGATTTTTTTCACAATAATCTGTGTTTAATCATTATTTCAACTTTGCATTTTGCACCACATATGTTGTTTGCTTTAGTTTTTGTAAACTTTCTTTGTTATGTTGTACATGTAATACATAAATCTGTTTATATGTGCTCCAGGCTGTGGCTGAAGACTGTTCCTTGGAGCAATTAATTTACCTGGTTATGAAAATAAAATAAAATAAAAATTGCAAGCAGTCTGTACCCCTGTGCTGAGCTGAGTTCATACAGTTGTTAATGTATAGAACTGACCAAGGTTAATTGGTGTACATTGATTCCCATATGCAAGTGTATGTAATTTATTTATTAAGATGTAAAACAGAAGTCAGACCTGACCACGTGATACCCCGATCTCTTGTAAGATTGGGGGAAATGAGAATGACAATGACGACACAAGTCTGAGTCCCCTCTCTTGTGTACATGGGCACTGCCACTGTGGATCTTGTAAGATATGCCTATTTGCTTCATTTAAAGTGGGACAGATCCTTAATACCATTGATAAAATGAAAGGTATATACGACTGTTGTTCTGAAGGTGTTATTTATGGACAAAGGTGCCCCTGGAACCTAGTGTATATATATCAAAACTAAATTAAAATTTAAAGTAAAGATACAGAAGCACCTGAGCGGCATAAGCAATATGTTAAGTCTGGAGCCCACCAATTTAGGTGCTATTATAAAGGTTCTACAGATCTCCTGTCAACTCCTGTTTTAAGCCAGTAATAGAGGTAGTCAGAATATTAAGTCAGTTTTATAAAAAGTAGCTCTATTAATTGCCAATTTTCAACATGCATGTCCTGTTGGGCTAGAATTTAAATTTTATCTGAAAGACATTATGATTTATAACTAGTTTTAATTTTCTATGCTTTGTTGACATTTTTTTAATTCACTATAATTCACAAGTTAGTACAACAAGTTTTACATCAGCATGCATTTTCTGAACAACAAAAAGTATGAAAATCTCATATATGACATTATTAACTGATTCTAGCCATCAGTGATTTACCAGAAAAAAATGTATGAGGGAGAAGGCAAAAATATGAGACAAATCAATAACATTCAGTAAAATTCTGCACAGCTGAGAAGCCTGTCAGTGGCCATTTTGAATACAGTCATGAGAACTGCAACACGATTCAGTTGCATCCCTTCGACCATGTCTGTGAGTTTACACAGGAGTGTGCTTGCAATAAGAGTGGTATGGTGGTGGAGCCAACAGTGTTGTCACCTCCTCTGGTTCTCTGGTTCAATTCCCATTTGGGATGCCTTCTATATGGAGTCTGCATGTCCTCCCTGTGTTCACTCTGGTTCCATTCCACAGACATGCAATAAGTGGATCAGACACTCTAAATGGGCCATTGGTGTGAGTGTATGGTATGAAAAAACAGCCATGGCAAGCCTACCCACCCAGTGGTGTGAACCTTGGCTATAGATTATTGTCAATGATGAACTAAAACCCTGACACCATGTGTAAAAATGGGAAAAGGGCTGTGCTTGTCATATTTCATTAAACCTTTTTCAGCCTTGTTGCTAATATCCCAACTAAGGTCTTAGCATCTAGATTCATTAATGTGATTGGTCTATATTTGCAATGGTCTATTGTATCTCTCTCTCTCTCTCTCTCTCTCTCTCTCTTTCTTTTTTGTTGTTACTACAATTATCTTTGCTTTGTTAGTGCTTGTTAGTGCATATGCTCCATGAGTTGGGTGTGTGATGGAGGAGAAAGAAAAATTTTGGAACGAGTTGGATGAAGTGGTAGAGAGTGTACTCAAGGGTGAGAGTATAGTGATTGGAGCGGATTTCAATTGGCATGTTGGTGAATGGAACAGAGGGGATGAGGAAGTGATGGGTTAGTATGGTGTTAAGCAGAGGAATGCAGAAGGTCAGATGATAGCGGATTTTGTGAAAAGGATGGATATGGCTGCGGTGAATATGTATTTTAAGAAAAGGGGGGATCATAGGGTGATGTACAAGAGTGGAGAAAGATGCACACAGGTGGATTATATCCTATTCAGGAGGACCAGGCTAAAGGAGATTGAAGACTGCAAAGTGGAGATAGGGTAAAGTGTGGTTAGGAAGCATAGGATTGTGGTCTGTAGGATGACATTGGTGATCAAGAAGAAGAGGAGGAGGACAGTGAGGGCAGTGCCAAGGATCAAATGATCCCTAGGATCAAATGGGGCAAGTTGAAAAAGGATAACTGTAGGGTGGAGTTCAGGGAAGAGTTAAGACAGGCACTGGGTGGCAGCAAAGAGTTACCATATAGCTGGGCAGCCACAGCAGAGGTGTTAAGGCAGACAGCTAGAAAGGTGCTTAGTGTGATATCTGGACAGAGAAAGGAGGACAAGGAGACCTGGTGGTAGAATGAGGAAGTACAGGGGAGTATACAGAGAAAGAGGTTGGCGAAAAAGAAGTGGGATTGTCAGAGAGATGAAGAAAGTAGACAGGAGTACAAGGTGATGAGGCATATGGTGAAGAGAGAGGTGGCAAAGGCTAAGGATAAGGTGTATGGTGAGCCATATGAAAGTTCGACACTGAGGATGGAGAAAAGGAGCTGAACCAATTAGCTAGACAGAGAGACCAAGCTGGGAAAGATGTGCAGCAGGTTAGGGTGATAAAGGATAATGAAAGAAACATACTCAAAAGTGAGGAGTGTGTCTTGAGCAGATGGAAAGAGTACTTTGAGGGGCTGATGAATGAAGAAAATGAGAGAGAGAGAAGTTTGGATGATGTGCGATAGTAACTCAGGACGTGCAATGGATTAGTAAGGAGGAAGTAAGTGCAGCTATGAAGACAGTGAAGAATAGAAATGCTGTTGGTTCAGATCTGGGCATCTTGGGGTAATGCAGCAATTGCCTCATGTACAAAGACAACCCTCTCCTTCTACCACCCAACACTACAACCTGTGAGAGATGCAGTTATATAGCCAAACTGGAAGCAAAGCTCTCTTCATCCAAGACTGGACTAGGCAGTCAAGAGGAGAAAGTAAACACTTGTACCACACCACACTCATCACATAGTCCCTCAAAGCCTACACCACTAAAACACACACATAGAAACACAAAACACAAGCCTACATTTGCAGAGGCTCTCAATAAAAATCTGCTCAAGCAACAGAGACCTCCAAAGTAGAAATGCAAGCAACCTCCACACCCCAATACAACCCAAATGGCACATAGCCCACAAAATCAGTGTGCCAATCAACCACAGCCCATAAGGCATAACAATGTACCTAACACTCTAGTCATAGGTGACTCTATAGTTAGGCACACTGATGTTCTACTCACCAGGCTAAACAAGGAGAAAGTTACTGTTAGCTGCATGTCAGGTGCCAGGATCCACCACATAATGCATGCACTCAGGTCACTCCACAACAAGTACAAATATGAATCTGTCATTGTCCATGTTGGTGTGAATGACCTGAGATGTACCTCTCTGGACTACATGAAAAGGGACATTGAGGAGCTCTCCGATCATGTAGCCCAGGCAGGTATGACCCTAGCCCTGAGTAGAATCCTGCCATCACCCAGAATGATACCACAGTACAAGGACAAAATTATTGACTTCATCAATTGGCTAAGCTTCTGGTGTCATTCTAAGGGGATCCAGTATCTGTCTGCCTGGGATGACATGATCGACAGACCACGATGCTTTGCCAGAGATGGCCTGCAACTGTCTCCCTTGGGATTCCGATTACTGGCTAAGGCTCTTGCCACCCTATAGTGCCTTTTTTAGGTAAGGTTCAAATGACAAATTCACCACTGTAACAGGTTCAAGCAAGCAAAATCTGAGGGTAATGCTACTCAATGCTAAAAGTCTAAACCTCAAAATGCATTCACTTGCGGCACTCCTTAAAATGGAGAACATTGACATCAGTGCAGTGACAGAGACCTGGTTCAAAGCTCCAGAAAGCACCCCTGCATTACCAGGCTATAATTCATACCACACCTTTCAGCCACCTAACCTGGACCAAAACACTAAAGGTGGAGGTATGTCCATATTCATTAAGGATATCCACACTTCCAGGCTAGTTGCTCAGCATAATGCATTGGAGATTATACAAGTGCAACTAACTCTGGGCAAGAGCACAATCCAAATTGCAACTTGCTACAGATCCCCCACCATGCCCCAGGATTCCCACTCCTCATTTCTTGATACACTGGAAAATATTAGGGTACAACCCAACACCCTAATAATGTGTGATTTCAACTACCCCACCATTAACTGGGAAATCTACTCATGTACCAACTCTTTTGCTCAACGTTTTCTGGAATTCATAAATTTCAACACCTTGGATCAACTTATCTACACCCCCACAGGGGCAGCAATATCCTAGACCTGGTCATTACCAACATGGGTGACCAGTGTTCCACACCAGAGGTCAATTCCTTGTTGGTCAGATCTGACCACAAGCTAATCACCCTAGACATCCATATCCCGCCCAGACCCCCCCCCCATTAGGGAAATAACCATAAAAAAATTCTCCAAAGCCAACTTCACACTTCTTAAGACGAAGTGGCAAACTTCACGACACCCATGCAGACGAACAATAGAGGTACAACTGCTGAATCCTACACAAATGCACATTATAAGCACTTACACAAGTGCATGGATCATGCTATCCCTAACAGAACCAAGCTGCTATCTTCCAAAAAAAGGAAGCCAATCTGGTGGTCCATTGCCATAAACAAACTCTACAACAGAAGAAAGAAACTGTTGCAAAAAAAGAGTAAAATCCCATGATTGGAGGAACTCCCTGGTCAGCCTCAGTAAGAAGCTGAGATCCCTCATAAAATCCTCCAAAGCTAGTTATGAAAACAAAATCACCAGTGATTCTAAAGACAACCACAAAGCATTCTATAGCATGTCAAGAATCTCAATGGCAATACTCAGATCTGCTCTGAGTTACAGCACAATGGCACTAAATATACAGACCCAACTGATATTGCCAACATCCTGGCAGATAGGTTCATTGCTAACTTTACCCCCTCTCACTCTCTAAAAGGCCCATCTCTATACCAGAAGAATGCAAAGTTGCTGTAATCATGGCTGCACAGGTAGAAAACACACTCTCCAAAGCCAAGAACACAGCATCACTGGGACCTGACAACATCCCATGGTGCATTCTACACGAACAACAGAATGAACTTGAACTCCACCTAAACACCATGTTCAATCATAGCCTTGCCTCAGGCTTTGTGCCCACTGAATTGTGCACAGCGATGATTATCCCACTCCATAAAGGGGGAGCCACCACGGACCCCGGGAACTACTGCCCCATTAGCTTAACAAGCCTGGTCTGCAAGGCCATGGAGTGTATCATCATGGAACTTATAAGCAAAGACATTGGTAATCCCCAAACTCTGGACCCCACCCAGTTCAGGTTTGTAAAAGGCAGATCATGTCTCCTAAACCTGATTGACCTCTTAGAATCAGTCACCAAAGCTGTAGATGAAGGTAAAGTTGTTCACACAGCCTATCCAGATCTCAACAAGGCTTTTGACACCATCCTCCACTCTGGAATTATAGATAAACTCACTAAACTAGATATAAATCCCTATGTCACAAGATGGGTTGCCAACTGGCTCACCAACAGAATGCACACTGTGAAAGTAGCAGATTCCAAATCCAACTTCAGACCAGTGACAAGTGGAGTACCACAGGGTTCAGTCCTGGATCCTCTCCTGTTTGGTATCTACTTTTCTGAAGTACAGGCTAACACAGAAGGTCATTGGCTAATGAAGTTCGCAGATGACTGCAAACTAGGAGCCATAATCATAACTCCTAACAATATGGACATCCTACAAAAGGGCCTCACTGAGACAGATGCCTGGTGTCAAAGCCATGGCCTCAAGCTCAATGCCAACAAGTGCGTTGTCATCCCCTTTGGTAAAAAACTCTGTACCCATGAGCTACCACATAGGTGGTAGTCTACTTAACACCAAAAGTGTAATAAGAGACCTTGGGACACAGGTGGACAGTAGTCTCTCCTTTGATAATCACATAGCCATAGTAGTCAGGAAATAATTCTATGTGGCACACCTCCTCACAAAAGGTTTCTCATCCAGGAAAAAAGAGGTCATTGTTCCCCTCTACTCATCACTCATTAGACCCATTATAGAGTACAACACCCATTTTGGTATGTACCTCACAAGACATCTACAACAACTGGAAAGGCCACAGAAATACCTCACAAAGAGTATTACCAGCCTCAAACAGATGCCCTATGCAGACTGTCTCAAAAAACTCCAGCTTTACTCCGTCGCATATCGCCTACTCAGAGTTGATCTCTGCCTAACATACAAAGCTATGGGAAATCCAGAGCTGTTGGACATGCCCCACTTATAGAAATCCCAGTTCCTCTGAGCTACATGCTCTAGGGACCTAAACCTTGTCACCACAATAAACAGAATATGCTGGAGGGATAGATTCTTGTCCCAGATACTTCCCATACTCTAGATCAAACTACCTATCTATATCAAACAAAGCTCCTCATTAGCACTCTACAAGAAAAATCTTGATGATTGGATGAGAAATAGGAAATTCACCTCAGGGATCACCTCTGTGGCTCTGCTTGACAGGGGCACAGGAAAATAATTTTCTTGGGTGGCGAAAGCCAGGGTACCTTTTTGGCTAGGCTTATATAGGCCCTAGGGCCAATAGCCTACTACCTAGCTATGAACCTATGAACCTATGAACCAGATGTCATACCTCTGAAAGCAAGGAGGTGTTTAGGAGAGATGGCAGTGAGGTTTTTAACCAGATTCTTCAACAAAATCTTGAGAATTGAGAGGATACCTGAGGAGTAGAGAAGACGTATACTGGCACAGATTTTTAGGAATAAGGGTGATCTGCAGAGCTGCAGTAACTGCAGAAAGATAAAATTGATCAGCCACATAATGAGGTTATGGGAAAGAGTAGTGGAAGCCAGGTTAAGAAGGGAGGTGATGATTAGTAAGCAGCAGTACTGTTTCTTACTCTTGTCCTTATTCATTCTAGCCCATGTTTTAGTCTTCCCGCATCTTCCACATTAGTTTCTACTTCTTTCACTGTTAGCAGTGTGCCTTTGCAGAAACACAGCAAAACGGATACCCCTGCTTTTCCTATGCACTTATGTATCGCTATACCTTCCTGCCTGTCCTGTCATTCGGTTTTTTATTACCATCTTTACAAAGTCTCACCATGCAAGCCTGAAATCGCTTCAGATATCTTTATTGTCTTATTACTTGGAGTATTTTAACATTGCAGTGTATACTTTTGTTTTCCTGCTCTTTGTTTGAATTCATAGGTTCATAGGTTCATACTAGGCTATCTGCCCTAGGGCATTTATAAGCCTAGCCAGAATGTCTTTGGCTTTTGCCACCCATTTTAAATTTATTTTGCTATGCCCTTTTTCGAGGTTAGTATACTGTGCCTCTGTCTAACAGTGAAACAGAAGTGATACCCGGGGTAAACCTACAATCTCCCATCCACTCATCAAAATTCCTCTTGAAGAGAGTCAATGAGGGACTCTGCCTAACCTGGACTGGGATTTTATTCCAGAGTGAAGGGAGCCTCTGGGTTATGAATCTGTCCCTCCAGAATGCGCTATTTATTTCAGTGCTGAGGTTCAAGTCTCTCGAGCGCGTAGCTTGATGGGATTTGGATTTTCTGAGGTGCAGCATGTCCATTAATTCCGGTTTGGACAAGGCTTTATACGTCAGGCACAGATCGCCTCTGAACAGGCGGTATGCCACTGAGTAGAGCTGGAGTTTCTTTAACCGGGCAGCATATGTCATCTGTTTGAGCCCTTTGATCCTCTTGGTGAGGTACTTTTGGGGTCTTTCCAGTTGCTGCAGGTGTCTGGTAAGGTACATCCCAAAAGGGGCATTGTACTCAATTATGGGCCTGATGAGGGATAAGTAAAGAGGCACGATGACGTCCCCTGATCTAGATGTGAATCCCTTCATGATTAGGTGAGCTATATAAAATGTTTTTCTAACCGCTTTGGCCACGTGGTTGTCAAATGAGAGATTGCTATCAACTTGGGTCCCCAGGTCCCTAATTACATCTTCTGTACTTAATGGATTACCACCTATGTGGTAATTTGTGGGCACTTTGTTTTTGCCAAAGGTGATGACTATACACTTTTTGGCGTTTAGCTTGAGGCCATGGCTCTAGCACCAGTTGTCTGTTTCTATGAGGCCCTTTTGGAGGATGCTTGTGTCGACTGGAGAGTCGATTATGGTGCCCAGTTTGCAGTCATCTGCGAACTTAGTCAGCCACAGTCCTTCCATGTTGGCCTGTACCTCTGAGAAATATATACCGAACAAGAGAGGTCCCAGGACTGAGCCTTGTGGGACACCACTTGTAACTGGTTTGGAGTCTGACATGGCTCCAGCAATTCTAACCATGTGGGTTCTGTCCTTGAGCCAGTTTGCAATCCATCTAGTGACATAGGGGTTTATATTTAAGCTGGTGAGCTTATCTATAATGCCCGAGTGGGGTATTGTATTGAAGGCTTTTGCGAGGTCCAGGTAGGCTGTGTGGCCTTGGTGACTGTTTCAAAGAAATCATCACACTTTTTTTGACCAAGCTCTTCATATATCACCTACACAAATGAGACAACCACAGATGTTAGATATGCTGCACTGAATGAGATAACCACAGATGTTAGGTATGCTGCACTGAATGAGATAACCACAGAAGTTAGGTGTGCTGCACTGAATGAGATAACCACAGATGTTAGGTGTGTTGCACTTAATGAGATAACCACAGATGTTAGGTGTGCTGCACTGAATGAGATAACCACAGATGTTAGGTGTGTTGCACTTAATGAGATAACCACAGATGTTAGGTGTGCTGCACTGAATGAGATAACCACACATGTTAGGTGTGCTGCATTGAATGAGATAACCACAGATGTTAGGTGTGCTGCACTGAATGAGATAACCAAAGATGTTAGGTATGTTGCATTGAATGAGATAACCAAATATGTTAAGTATGCTGCACTGAATGAGATAACCACAGATGTTAGGTGTGCTGCACTGAATGAGATAACCACAGATGTTAGTTGTGCTGCACTGAATGCGATAACCACAGATGTTAGTTGTGCTGCACTGAATGAGATAACCACAGATGTTAGGTGTCCAGCACTGAATGAGATAACCACAGATGTTAGGTGCGCTGCACTGAATGAGATAACCACAGATGTTAGGTGTGCTGCACTGAATGAGATAAGCAGAGATATTAGGTGTGCTGCACTGAACGAGATAACCACATATGTTAGGTGTGCTGTACTGAACGGGATAACCACAGATGTTAGGTTTGCTGCACTGAATGAGATAACCACAGATGTTTGGTGTGCTGCATTGAATGAAATAACCACAGATGTTAGGTGTGCTGCACTGAACGGGATAACCACAGATGTTAGGTTTGCTGCACTGAACGGGATAACCACAGATGTTAGGTGTGCTGCACTGAATGAGATAACTACAAATGTTAGGTGTGCTGCACTGAATGAGATAACCACAGATGTTAGGTGTGCTGCACTGAATGAGATAACCACAGATGTTAGCTGTGCTGCACTGAATGAGATAACCACCGATGTTAGGTGTGCTGCACTGAATGAGATAACCACAGATGTTAGGTGTGCTGCACTGAATGAGATAACCACAGATGTTAGGTGTGCTGCACTGAATGAGATAAGCAGAGATATTAGGTGTGCTGCACTGAACAAGATAACCACATATGTTAGGTGTGCTGCACTGAACGGGATAACCACAGATGTTAGGTTTGCTGCACTGAATGAGATAACCCCAGATGTTAGGTGTGCAGCACTGAATGAGATAACCACAGATGTTAGGTGCGCTGCACTGAATGAGAAAACCACATATGTTTGGTGTGCTGCATTGAATGAGATAACCACAGATGTTAGGTGTGCTATACTGAATGAGATAACCACAGATGTTAGGTGTGCTGCAGTAAATGTGATAACCACAGATGTTAGGTATGCTGCACTGAATGAGATAACCACAGATGTTAGGTGTGCTGCACTGAATGAGATAACCACAGATGTTAGGTGTGCTGCACTGAATGAGATAACCACAGATGTTAGGTGTGCTGCACTGAATGAGATAACCACATATGTTAGGTGTGCTGCACTGAATGAGATAGCCACAGATGTTAGGTGTGCTACACTGAATGAGATAACCACAGATGTTAGGTGTCCTGCACTGAATGAGATAACCACAGACTTTAGGTGTGCTGCACTGAATGAAATAACCACAGATGTTAGGTATGCTGCATTGAATGAGATAACCACAGATGTTAGGTGTGCTGCACTGAATGAGATAACCAGAGATGTTAGGTGTGCTGCACTGAATGAGATTACCACAGATGTGAGGTGTGCTGCACTGGATGAGGTAACCACAGATGTTAGGTGTGCTGCACTGAATGAGATAACCACAGATGTGAGGTGTGCTGCACTGAATGAGATAACCACAGATGTTAGGTATGCTGCACTGAATGAGATAACCACAGATTTTATGTGTGCTGCACTGACTGAGATAACCACAGATGTTAAGTGTGCTGCACTGAATGAGATAACCACAGATGTTAGGTGCGGTGCACTGAATGAGATAACCACAGATTTTAGGTGTGCTGCACTGAATGAGATAACCACAGATATTAGGTGTGCTGCACTGAATGAGATAACCACAGATTTTAGGTGTGCTGCACTGAATGAGATAACCACAGATGTTAGGTGTGCTGCACTGAATGAGATAACCACAGATGTTAGGTGTGCTGCACTGAATGAGATAACCACAGATGTTAGGTGTGCTGCACTGAATGAGATAACCACAGATGTTAGGTGTGCTGCACTGAACGGGATAACCACAGATGTTAGGTTTGCTGCACTGAACGGGATAACCACAGATGTTAGGTGTGCTGCACTGAATGAGATAACCACAGATGTTAGGTGTGCTGCACTGAATGAGATAACCACAGATGTTAGCTGTGCTGCACTGAATGAGATAACCACCGATGTTAGGTGTGCTGCACTGAATGAGATAACCACAGATGTTAGGTGTGCTGCACTGAATGAGATAACCACAGATGTTAGGTGTGCTGCACTGAATGAGATAAGCAGAGATATTAGGTGCGCTGCACTGAACGAGATAACCACATATGTTAGGTGTGCTGTACTGAACGGGATAACCACAGATGTTAGGTTTGCTGCACTGAATGAGATAACCACAGATGTTAGGTATGCTGCACTGAATGAGATAACCACAGATTTTAGGTGTGCTGCACTGACTGAGATAACCACAGATGTTAAGTGTGCTGCACTGAATGAGATAACCACAAATGTTAGGTGCGCTGCACTGAATGAGATAACCACAGATTTTAGGTGTGCTGCACTGAATGAGATAACCACAGATGTTAGGTGTGCTGCACTGAATGAGATAACCACAGATTTTAGGTGTGCTGCACTGAATGAGATAACCACAGATGTTAGGTGTGCTGCACTGAATGAGATAACCACAGATGTTAGGTGTGCTGCACTGAATGAGATAACCACAGATGTTAGGTCTGCTGCACTGAATGAGATAACCACAGATGTTAGGTCTGCTGCACTGAATGAGATAACCACAGATGTTAGGTGTGCTGCACTGAATGAGATAACCACAGATGTTAGGTATGATGCACTGATTGAGATAACCACATATGTTAAGTGTGCTGCACTGAATGAGATAACCACAGATGTTAGGTGTGCTGCACTTAATCAGATAACCACAGATGTTAGGTGTGCTGCACTGAATGAGATAACCACAGATGTTAGGTGTGCTGCACTGAATGTGATAACCACAGATGTTAGGTGTGCTGCACTGAATGAGATAACCACATATGTTAAGTGTGCTGCACTGAATGAGATAACCACAGATGTCAGGTGTGCTGCCCTTAATGAGATAACCACATATGTTAGGTGTGCTGCACTGAATGAGATAACCACATATGTTAAGTGTGCTGCACTGAATGAGATAACCACAGATGTTAGTTGTGCTGCACTGAATGAGATAACCACATATGTTAGGTGTGCTGCACTGACTAAGATAACCACATATGTTAGGTATGCTTCACTGAATGAGATAATCACAGATGGTAGATGTGCTGCACTGAATAAGATAACCCCATATGTTATGTATGCTGCACTGAATGAGAAAATCACAGATGTGAGGTGTGCTGCACTGAATCAGATAACCACAGATGTTAGATGTGCTGCAATGAATCAGATAACCACAGATGTTAGGTGTGCTGCACTGAATCAAATAACCACAGATGTTAGGTGTGCTGCCCTGAATGAGATAACCACAGATGTTAGGTGTGTTGCACTGAATGAGATAACCACAGATGTTAGGTGTGCTGCCCTGAATGAGGTAACCACAGATGTTAGGTGTGCTGCACTGAATGAGATAACCACAGATATTAGGTGTGCTTCACTGAATGAGATAACCACAGATGTTAGGTGTGCTGCACTGAATGAGATAACCACAGATGTTAGGTGTGCTTCATCGAATGAGATAACCACAGATGTTAGGTGTGCTGCACTGAATGAGACAACTACAGATGTTAAGTATGCTGCACTGAATGAGATAACCACAGATGTTAGGTGTGCTGCACTGAATGAGATAACCACAGATGTTATGTGTGCTGCACAGAATGAGATAACTACATATGTTAGGTGTGCTACACTGAATGAGATGACCACAGATGTTAGGTGTGCTGCACTGAATGAGATAACCACATATGTTAGGTGTGCTGCACTGAATGAGATAACCACAGATGTTAGGTATGCTGCCCTGAATGAGATAACCACAGATGTTAAGTGTGCTGCACTAAATGAGATAACCACAGATGTTCGGTGTGCTGCACTGAATGAGATAACCACAGATGTTAGGTGTGCTGCACTGAATGAAATAACCACAGATGTTAGGTGTGCTGCACTGAATGAGATAACCACAGATGTTAGGTGTGCTGCACTGAATGAGATAACCACAGATGTTAGGTGTGTTGCACTGAATGAGATAACCTCAGATGTTAAGTATGCTGCACTGAATGAGATAACCACAGATGTTAGGTGTGCTGCACAGAATGAGATAAGCAGAGATATTAGGTGTGCTGCCCTGAATGAGATAACCACATATGTTATGTGTGCTGCACTGAATGAGATAACCACAGATGTTAGATGTGCTGCACTGAATGAGATAACCACAGATGTTAGGTGTGCTGCACTGAATGCGATAACCACTCATCAATATTTATTTCCACCATTAATGTCCAGATATTGTCCCTTAAGTGTAACTGGTCTAATCTTTAGGCTCTTTAAAAAATGTAAAATCGAGTCATCCTTCTAATACTTTCTTTCCCATCCTTTATCCAAACAACCTCCTTCATTCTGCCAGAAGGTCCTCTTCTCTTTAATTAATCTCACTTTCTACCCAAACAATCTTTGTAACTCTTAGGAATCTGTTGCACACATTGACTCAGTTTCCTTTACAGCTGGGACTCCATCCACATATGCTCAAGTTTCAAATTACCTAAAACCAAAATTGTCTTATATTCTTTTTTTTTTTTTTTTTACTTTTTACTACATTGTCTGTCATTCAACACTTGTCTTTACTTTCTTGAGTATGACATTTTCAAACTCCTACCATATGCAGTCCTGGCTCTTTTCTTCCCCATCTCTGATTATCTTTGTGTCTGCTAACTCACACTCATGAAGCAAATTGTTTAATCTATGTTTAGTTACTGGCTTTGTCTCTTGTGAGTGGCACACTGTAGTGGTGATGCCCCTCCATAAGGTGGCTTTACACCTAACCCAAGTTACTGCAGACCTATCAACCTTACAAATTACATCTACAAAGCCATGGAATGCACAGTATCTCACCTGATAAACTGCAATATCAAGAATCTTATTTGATTTGACTCTAAAGCAGTCTGGCTTTCTGAAGGGTAGATTTTTTCTATTTAAACTGGTAAACTTCTTTTAAATGTTATATAAGCCACAGATATTAGCCATGCAGTGCACAAAGTTGTCTAGGGAAGTCAATGTGGCACTGTTATTTTTCCTTATCAGACCTACCATTACGTATATCGCCCCCCTTCAGTATGTACCTGACCAATCACATGCAACAACTGGAATGTCCACAGAGGTTTTTTACAAAAAGAATACAGGTTTTTACAAAAAGAATACAGGAAGCAAACCCAGAGTGCAAAGCAGATTGCCTCAAAGCCTTATCTTTCTACGCTGTTTCCTGCAGAGCAATGAGAGGCAATTTATGCCTTACACACCAGGCATCCTTGGAACCTGCACTTATGTCTCTTTTGTATATCTACAAAATGAACAGCACCAGAACTACTAGCTCTAAAGATTTAAACTTTGCTTGCTACTTAAATAGAATATTTTGGAGGGATACGGATTTATCGTAGAGAATCCCCATTGTCTAGAATAGGCTTCCCATAAATATGAAACAAAATCCCTCGCAAACCTATTCAGATGTAACCTGGAACGGTGGATGGGATATGAAAATTCATTAGTAGTATGACAGTCATGTCTCTGATGGACAGAAGCAGCCATTAAATCATGTCCTAACTTACATACATCCCTTAAAATATTCTTTAAGGGGCAATAACTTCTGGGATATATTTGGGATTTATGGCTAGGCTTATACAGGCTCTGGTGGTAATTCACCTAGTATATACCTATGAACATATGAATATATGAACTTATGAATCTTGACATGGCCAAGACTTTTGATACCTCCATGCTGGCATCATATTTTATTTATTTGCAGTTTGATTACCAGGGAAGTCCACTGGGCCGAATTGAACCATTTTCAGTGGAGGCCCGTGGAGAAAAGCTCCAAGATGCATTATACAATTTTGACACAACTGATAGTTAATATTAAAGATAATACTATGTAGAATAGTTACTCATGAATGCATTTACTTTCAAGCTTAATGAATTTGTTAACTATGCATGATATTTAATGCATTTATGAGTAACTATTCTACACAATATTATCTTTAATATTAACTATCAGTTGTGTCTAAATTGTATAATGCATCTTGGAGCTTTTCTCCACGGGATCATGCAGTTTCATTTGAGGAAAACAGATATGTGTTAGGTATGGAAACAATTTACATAAAAACCTTTTAAGAAAATGTAAATACACTTTACATACACACATCAACAGTAGAATGCTATTTACAATATTTACAAGGTTGGGATGTGTGAGGGTAGCTGTAGGAGTTCTTGAGAGCTTAGAGAGAAGCTATAGAAATTGTTGAGAGCTTAGATAGGCTCATAGGAAGATAACCCTGAGAGTTGTAGAGCTTGGGATGAAATTATGAAAGCTAATTGACCCATATGTTGCAAGATAAACAGAAAAAAAATGGCTTAAAGTCAGAAATCACACCATGAGAATGGCAGTTGCCTCATCAGAAAGTATAAAAGTATCAAGCAATACCCTCAGAGCTTAGTGCTGGGACTTCTTTTGGGTATTTACTTCTCAGATCTCTAAACAGACAGTCAAGACCTCTGGTTGATAATATTTGCAGATGACTATAAGCTGGGGTTGTTGTTATGATTCCACCATGACACCAGAAATCTCCACAATGAATGTTTCCCAATACACTCTTGGCACACAAAAATGTGGGTCAAATTAAATGCCAAAATGTGTAGTATCTTCACTTT
This sequence comes from Protopterus annectens, assembly GCF_019279795.1. NCBI lineage: Eukaryota > Metazoa > Chordata > Ceratodontiformes > Protopteridae > Protopterus > Protopterus annectens. The sequence goes on along the minus strand of NC_056749.1, from coordinate 825,793,431 downwards.
TGGTAGATTGCATGGTACTTAGCAGTAACATACCACTGGAGAGCAGTCTGTACTCGCCAGACAGTCACTGAAATTTGTCCCACCCCCGCACTACATCTGTGGCTAGTATTACTTCAAGAACAAAAATAAAACCACTTCAAACGAAGCAAAACCAAGAAAATAAAATCAAAAATCCAAACTTATATGTGGAAACACCAGTTTAATAGGACACAACACAGAATCCCAATGACTAAGCGGTTTCACCATAACAATGGCTTCATTAGAGTACTGTTGGGTAGTATAAACAATATTTAAATAACATGAAACTCTATTACCCAGCCAATTAACATTCAATGACATCATCACAGCACATTTAAATTTAAACAAACAGATGACAGATTGTAGTGCAAAATATAATCTACTCAAAATCTAAAATATATAATATGTAAAAAATACTTTTTACTAAAAGATGCAAAAAATTTAACCTATACTTAAATTAAACTTGAACACATATCTTGAAAGTGTATAAGACCTTTTTATGTACACAAAAATGTGAAACACATTCGTATCCTAGCTGCTTTAGTCTTAAGCATAGGGAGAATAGCAATACTGTCATTAAGTGCCAGTGGATGAGTGGCACTTAATCTAAGTTGCCATATAGTCTCCAAATTTTCCACCTTGAGCTTTAAATCACCCCCTTTCATTGCATTTCACCCTGTCTATAACAAAAAATAAATAAATTTAACAACAGATAGCCGGAGTATCTATGGGAGAAAAATGTGCCCCAGTTTTTGCCAACTTAGTACTCCTGTTTTGGGAAGAAAGTTTTGTCTTCACTTCTAGGTTTATGTCCAAAATTCTGTTATATAACAGATTTTTTGACGACATTCTCATTCTATGGAAGGGAAATGATCAGGAAGCCAATGAGTTCCTTGAGTTTGTCAGTAGTACCACTACTTCTTTCAGGTTTACTCACTCCTGGCATCCAAGTGAAATTAATTACTTGGACATTAATCTTAAATTTGATGGTACAGTTTTGGAAAGTAGTATCCACAGGAAGAAAACCTTTTCCAATTCAATGCTCCATTATAGCAGCTGTCACCCTTACCATCAGAAGAAGGGTGTCATCAAGGGGCAGATGGTTAGGCTGTCCAGGTTGGTGAGTAACCCTGACATATTCAAACAAGAGCTGTTCCAACTTGTGGGTATGTTCCTAGATAGGGGTTACCCCTTAAAACTAATGTTTAGGATTAAGCATGAAATTTTGAAGAAAAGGAACACCCTTTACCAACCTATTCTTGGTGCAGGGGTTCCTGTGAAGTCACTTCAAGATTCAGTTGATGTTTCTGCTGTAATGGTGCATAGGTACAATCATTTGGTTCAGGACATTGTTTCGGTGTTCATCAATGCATGGCATTTGGGTCTCACAGACACAAGTAAGGAGATCTTAGGACCCAAACCAAGGAGAGTTTATAGTCAAGGGAGAAATGTAAAAGATATTATGGAAAATCCCTCCAGAAAATCCTTGATTTCTAGAATGTACAAATGTGGAGTGTGCAGGGCATGTAAGTACATCAATGATGGCCCTTATGTGTCTGTCACTGGGTACAATCATACATTAGCTTGCCCAGGTAGGTGTTGTTGCAACACTAATATATTAGTGTATGTGGCAACCTGCACCAGTTGCACAAATTTTTACATTGGTAAAACTGCACGTAAACTGCGGAAGAGAATAGCTGAACATGTCAGGGCCATCAGAATTAAAGATGCCCACAATGCATTGTATAGGCATAGTTTAAACTGTGCCAATTTCAAAAATATATATATTTTTGTTATAGACAGGGTGAAATGCAATGAAAGAGGGGGTGATTTAAAGCTCAAGGTGGAAAATTTGGTGACTATGTGGCAACTTAGAGTAAATGCCACTCATCCACCGGGACTTAATGACATTATTGCTATTCTCCCTATGCTTAAGACTAAAGCAACTAGGATATGAATGTGTTTCACATTTTTTGTACATAAAAAGGTTGTATATACTTTCAAGACCTGTGTTCGAGTTTAATTTAAGTATAGGTTAAATTTTTAGCATCGTTTAGTAAAAAGTATTTTTTACATATTATATATTTTAGATTTTGAGTAGATTATATTTTGTACTACAGTCTGTCTGTTTAAATTTAAATGTGCTGTGATGATGTCATTGAATGTTGATTGGCTGGGTAATAGAGTTTTATGTCATTTAAATGTTGTTTGTACTACTCAACAGTACTCTGATGAAGCCATTGTTATGGTGAAAGCGCTTAGTCATTGGGATTCTGTGTTGTGTCCTATTAAACCGGTGTTTCCACGTATAAGTTTGGATTTTTTATTTTAGTACTTCAAGAACATCAAGAATCAAGGGAAAGCATATAAGTGAAAGTGCCTGCCAATAAGTGAATGTAGGTCTACACACAACACTTGCTTTTTACCTAACTATAGCTTTTGCTTGTGGTACATTATCTTTTCTGTAGTGGTGCACTACCACATTATTGTAATAGGTGAACACTCTGCTTGGGGCGATACCTGCTGTTTCTCCTTTCTTCCTTAGGTCCCCCCCCCCCATGTTACATCTAGTCCTTTGACTTACTACATTTAGTTATTTCTCTAAACAGGCTCTCAATTAATGCACCCAAGCAGTTAGCTAAAACCCCATAGTGTACAACTATTATCTTCACTGCTAGATAGGACAGGCATATGCTTAGGCTAAAGAAAGACATCACAAGTGATATATGAGTGGTAAAACTCACCTCTTCTCCCATTTTTCACTGATAACTTTTTTGTATTTACTTCTCGTATTATGGACAAGATGTCAACCTGCTCCATTTGCCCTCGCTATGCTCGGGCTCAGTCTGCTTCCCTACCCTACTCCCATTTCCACCCCCCCCACTTCCTCTAGACTTATATGCTCTAGCCACTCCCTTTCCTGAACATGGACAAATCAAGTCCCACTTGCATCATCTGTCCATTTAACCCTTACCATGCTACCTTATTCCCCCTTACCTCTCCTTACCTCAGACTCACCTCTTAATAATAGCTAACTGCTTCCCCTTAATTGTTCACTTACATTTTAAATTATCAGTGACCTCTTCTATTTAAAATACCTTCCAGCTCTTCTTCACACACCAACATATAGTAATTCTCACACCTTTCAACCCATCTTCATCTCTCTTTCACACTTACTACTTTTTTCTCCTCCTAACTCTCCTCCCAGTCATGTCACCTCTCAACCTCATTATCCCTCTACTGCTCTATTTCATTTCTTACTATCACATACAACTGAATTATCTACAACCATCTCCTACATTGACAGTTCATACAACTAATACAGACACCCTTCTACCTTTCTTAATCACTCCTTCTCTGTTTAATTTCTTTGGTATACAACTCCTTAAACTCAAAATATTCTCACTGTCTCCTACCCACATAAAGTGAAACACAAATCCCTCACTTACTATGACTTCCTTTCCAAACCCTCCCCACTAAAAACTCTTCTACTTGATGTAGACACACACCCCAATCTAGACCCTCCCACCACCACTCAACCAACCACCCCCACCCCAGGCCCTCCCACCTCACTTATCCTACCATTAAACCTCCACTCAATTGTCACCAGTCACCCCCACCCCCCCCTGCTACCAAACACTTAACTCTGTAGTCAATAAACCTATAAAGTCTACTTAATAAAATGGCAGAGCTACACTCCTGGATGGCCCATTACTGCCCACATATTCTAGTCCTATCTGAAACATGGCTAAAATCTTGTATCTCTACTTGGAAATCTTGCCTCCCACTACAACATTTACCATCTAGATATAAATACTAAAATAGGGGGAGGAGTAGCAATACTGTACTCTGAGCAACTCAATGTATCCCTATCCCCCCTCCTAATTGCGCTCCCAAACTTCCACTCAGCCAAGCTATACTAAACTGTCACTTCAACCTGCAAACAAATTTTCTATTGCAGCCATCTATATTCCTCCATGAAATAATATCCCTATCCTTGAACCCATCCTTTCTTGCATTTCCCTCCACATCCCCTATGAGATTATTATCCTCAGAGAAGTCAACATCAAATGGCAAAAACTGTCAACCCCCTCTCTAGATCTTAACATCAGTCTCCACAACTTCAAATAACTCATTACAAAACCCACTCACTTTAATAAAAACAACAATAATAGCTCCACCCTAGATTGGATCCTGACCTCTAATCCAAGCCTATACTAAAACCCTGGCACACTCCCCAACTCGCTAAGTGACCACCTCCCCATTTTTGTACATAGGTACGCCGTATATATACCCAAGGCCCACCTTTACTCAGACCATCCCAACCTGTCCTCCTTCATTGTCCAAACTTCAATAATTGCCTCTCATCCATTAACTGGTCCAGGCTCAAAAACCTTCCTCTCAATGTTCCAGTTCTAGAATTCAGCTGTATTTTCCTTAATGTCCTTAACATCCTAGCACCATTAAGGAAAGTTAGGATTAAAACTACCCACATCCCCTGGCTCTCTAAGGACACCCTCACACTTATGAAAAATGGGATAGTACCTGGAAACTGTGGCTAAAAACTAAATCTTCCCTATTACTCCAAAAATATAAACAGCTCAGAAATCTCACAAAAAGGCATATTAGCAAAGATAAGAAAAAATTCTACCATGAGACTCAATTCACCCACAACTCTAACCCTAAAAAGATCTGGTGCACCATTCACAAGATCCTACATCCTGGAAGACCCACTACCCCAAATCACTATCCAAACAGTACTCCTCAAGGAACTGCCTCCCTACTTAACTCCTATTTCATTGAATCAATTCCTAAACTTACTCACCCTAATCAAAGTAAAAATCCTTCGTCCACGTCTCCTAAAAACATCAATACCACCCCTTTCTCTCTAAACCCTGTCCCAACTGCCTACATAAAATCTTCTACTTAAACTAAAACCATTCTTCCCCTCTGCAGATAGCCTCCCTCCCCACTTTCTTAAACTCTCAGCTCACTCAATAGCCTATCTTGTCTCTATACTCGTAAATAGGTCAGTCTTAGAATCTACTGTCCCTGGTATTTTGGAAATCTTTTTATACCATACCATTTAAAAAGGAGATAACTCCACAGATCCATCAAACTATAGACCCATAGCCATTGTCTCATCACTCTCAAAAATTCTAGAAAAATGCATACATAATCAACTTCTCAACTATCTAACAGATAAAACCTTCTGACACCTATTCAACATGTCTTTAGGTCAAACCATAGTACATCTACCACTATTCTGTCTTTCACACATACTGTTGCAGAGGCCAGAGACAAAAATCTACTTGTCTCACGTCTTTTCCTCAAACTCTTTTGACATGTCTCACACTCTAAACTACTAAACTAGATGAAGTCAACTTCTCCTCTGCTGCCCTGTGGTTCTCAAACTACCTTTTCAATAGACTACAGTCTGTTAGATGACTTTCCAACTGCTCTCCCTTCTTGCCCATCCAGACTGGTATCCTGCAAGGCTCCATTCTGGGATGTCTTCTCTTTAACATCTTCATAAATAACCTCCGCTTGTCCTGCTCCACCTCCTCCCTGATGCAATATGCAGACGACTCTACCCTTATCTCCTGCTCTGATGACATCACTCACCTCCACTCTTCCTGTACCTGCTCCTCCCTGATACAATATAAAGATGACTCTACCCTTATCTCCTGCTCTGATGACATCGCTCACCTCCACTCCATTACTCAACACACATTTCACAATGGCTAACTGATAATCAGCTCATCCTAACCCCCCCCCCTCAAAAAAAACAAACTCCTTCTTTTTTCCCTAAATCCCTCTCCCACCATAAAACCTCCTTTCCCATCTTAACGCTGGACAATACCATTATCAAAGCTGACTCTCACACTAAACTTCTTGGTAGTATAGTTGATGACTAATTAAAATTTGAACAACACATTCAACACTGTATTAAAAAGACAAATCAAAAATGGGCCTACTGTATAGAAACAGAAAATTCCTAGCCTCTAACACCAAATCCTGTCTGGCACAGGCTTTCCTCCTACCCTGTCTTTTGTACTCCTCACCAATACTCACATCTCTACAATCAATCTTAACAACCAAACTAGAACAAACCTATGACAATATAGCTCGGTTTGCCAGCAATCAACCACACAGATCTCACCACTGCCTTGCATTAAAACAACTTCAATGGCTTGAGTTCCCCCATCTTCTTCTTCTTCTTCTTCTTCCCCAACTGCAGTTTGCTCACACCTTACTAAACAAACCCTTAGCCTGTCCATCTATCTCTCCTCTCTCATATCCCTCAACACCACCTCTTGAACTCTACGCAGCTCTGATCAATACCTCCTTAATATTTAAAAAAACAACAAAAACATTGGTAAACTACTTTATAAAAGCACAGTGTCCGAAGTTTAGAACAACATCCCACCCAATATTGATAACAACAAATCTACAACCCACTTCACAATCAAACTCAAAAACTACCTACTAAATTCTAGTTCCTGCCCATGCCAGGACCCCTCCTTAAATCCCCCCTCTGTTCCTCTCAATATCTTTCAGCCTTCTACTTAATTCCCTCCCTCTCAATACCCATCTCTACTCCAAAATGTTTAGCCTTTTACTTCCTATACTCTCTGTCTATAGCAACAATAACATGTTTTCACTACCAATCTAGACCTAGTCACTGTAATATATGACCTACTAGCATAATACTAAGTCTGATTTTTCTTTTTATCCTTGTGTATACTTTACATGCAACTTCTGTTATTGAACAATGTAACTATGTAAGTTTTTCTGCTTTAGTAATGTGTGATATAACTATGTAATTTTCTTGTTTTTTGAATTTCATGTATGTTAATGTCTTGCAATTTACTGGAGCTTTTCTCCTCGGGTCTCCACTGAAAATGGGTCTTTAGCTCAGCTCGACCAACCCAGTTAACAAATGACAACTAACTAACTAACTAACTAACTAACTAACTAACTAACTAACTAACTAACTAACTAACTAACTAACTAACTAACTAACCAACTAACCAACTAACTAAATTAATAAATAATATGATTGTTTCCTTGTTATACTGTATAGACAACATACCACACTGCAAAACAAAAATGGAGTCCAGGGCCTAGGCACTTGAGTTATCACCCTCTATTTTGTCCATCAAATGACAGTTTAGTCAGTAAATCCTTTTATTTAGCCCAGCTAATTGCCAAAGTGATATCATCTAAGAGGTAATCACCTATACTAAGCATGAAATGGACCAATTATCAAATACAACATCCCTTTGGGATATATCTCACTAAACATATCAGATAATTGGAAAGACTCTAAATGTTCCAAACTAGAGATCATAGGCCAAAACTCCTGAGCTACAGTGAGAGGCTGAAGCTCTACTTTTTATTCAGTATCCTATAAATTTTCGAGGGACGTTCTCATTAACCATGCCAGTAGAGACACAATTGTCCTGGACCTCCTGTTTTAGTGCTGGTCCATTAGCTCTACTGACAGTAGAACTGTGGACCTACAATTTTACTGAAACATAACTAAAATATGTCAGAGGGGCAGGTTTGTATCAAGTGTCTCCCAAATCTCTGGAATAAACTTCCTTTGCATGATAAGTCCTGTGATTTACTGTCCTCCTTTAAACATAACCTGGATTTGTGGATGGGTATCCATAAATTTGGTTTGGGATTGACTGTAATGTTCCTCCTGTGGAAAGGAGGTGAGGACTGAGGGGAGGTATAGGCAAGATATAAATGTTTGTGGAACTCAGTGCTCTTGGAATGTATATAAATTTAGTTATGAAACTAAAGGTATTTCTGTAAAGCATCCGCTAAATAATGAAGTACAAAGAGAGACATTAAACTCTGATCATTGAATGACATTATAGTAAAAATGATAAGAAATTGTTTTCATAAATGAGTGTATAACAGTAATAAGTCACATTTGGGTATTCATAATGCAGGATTTGCCCTTATGAACAAACCATACAAATAATGGGTATCATGTATCACCTTTGCTCAAACACGAGCTATTGGCTAAATGATCTCTTGCAAAAGCTTATCTCTTCTTCCAGGCTTTTCTTATTCACCCTTCAGCAAAGCCATGCAACGCTCAGCATAGAGCTATATGTGATCCATGAAGAGTACTTGCAGTATCTGAGGTCATTTTCCATTGCCATGAAGAACTGCCATGTACAACTCCATTGAGTAGACAGACATGAGCACTGCAAGCATTTCCTTCATTTGTGCTGATTGTTTCCACTGTGCACTCACTTAGAATCCCATAGTTCCAGTTCATAAGTTTCTCACAAAGCTGAGAATTGGTCAATACTGATCAGTGCACTACCCGGGTTGTTGTTGTGTCTTTCGGCTTTTCCCGGTTAGGGGTCGCCACAGTGGAACTCAGGTCCGCTAATGATTGGCAGTAGATTTTACGTGCCGAGTTGCCAGCTCTGACTCACAACCTTCAACAAAGGTATGCCCATTCACACATGTCTCCACACAGAAGACGTTCTAGCTGAGAATCGAACAGGACAACATCTTACTGTGAGGTGACAATGCTACCGCAGCACCACCACTGCAGTAGCCAGTGCACTACCCGGGTAAAGAAATAAAATAAAATACGAAGACAATATAACAAAGCATATGCTCCGAGTATCCATGTCCTTACTCGACCTACCAACATGTTGGATCCTTTGCTCGTGCAAATGCAGCTTACCTGGAATACTTTAATCTACCTTAATATTGCTTTTAAAATATTCTCAGCTGCAGTTGATGAATCCCAATAAGTACTGAGTTTGCTACTCTTTTCATATTTGTCTGTCTTATTTTTGGAGCTTCCAGATAATCTTCTGGAATTGAAATCTTCTGTACTTGTATTGTTTCTTTTATCATTTTGACCATGTCCTCTGTATTTTTATACTATTCTATGTCTTTGAAGCATTTTAATAATTAAATTCCATTTTCCATTAAGTGTAACTGATCCTAATTCCCCACAATTGCATAATTTCTAGAATGTTACTCATGCTGACATCATCATTGGTTTGACTTCCTCTCATTTATCCTTCTGCCTGATGAAATGTAAATATTTAAGTAGCCACGTTTAGTGTATAAGCTGTGACCCCTTCACTGTGTCCTCACTTTGCATGATTTTTTAATCTACTTTCTTGTCCTTTTTTGAGTGTAACAAAGTGCTGTCTTGCCTCAGAGTAATTTGAAACATATTTGTTCCTGTCTATTATAGAGTGCCATTGTATGTACCTGAGACTGCAGTGAACTGTTTTTAAAGTTCTCTCCCTTCCATAAATGCAGTGCCACCGTGGATTTGGTAAACATATGTATGTGGATCAGGGGGTGCAGGGGGACATTCCCCCCAACAAACATTTAATTCGTATTGTTCCATTACTTAGTATTTAATGGGTGGCTTCTTTTATATTAACAAAAGCAAAGCACAGGAGAATAGATAGGCAGGTAAAAAAAGTCCACATCAACGAATCTTCATAATAATAAGGTATTCAGAACAAGGCAGTCTTCACTTCACCAAGTAAATAAAAACTTCTATTTATTGGACAAATAATCAAAGTCGGCAAGTGCTTTCAGCCTCATGGGCTTCTTCACTATTGAGATATGAGAAATCTGGAGGCAATTTCACAAAGTACAATCACTTGGAACAGTATGGCAATATATTAATTTAGTGTCATTGTGTCTGCAAGATTAGTCTGTTTTCTTTCACCCTCCACACAGCTAATTCTAACTATACTGGCACTTTTTTCTTCTCTCATGAGTGTGCACTATAATAATGACCACTGGGGCCTTTTTAAGCCTAGCATTGCATCCCAAATCTCTGACAAGTTCTGGTACCCGTGATAAGTGCAACCAGGGGCCTGGGACATGAACCATTTACAGGCTGCCTGTGTTCATTAGACACATAGGTGCCAAACCAGAGATGAATTTTCTGTTCCCCATCCAACTGTCAAAGTTGCACATGGGACATGAACCATTTACAGGCTGCCTGTGTTCATTAGACACATAGGTGCCAAACCAGAGATGAATTTTCTGTTCCCCATCCAACTGTCCAAGTTGCACTTGAATTGGGTTATGGAGGATGGGGAGCCTGTTCCAGAGAAGGGGTAGTCCATGGGATACATACCTATCTCTTCAATAGTAGATCCTATTTATATCACAGACAACTTTTAAGACTTTACAATGAGTGCTGTTTGTTTTGCAGGTATGCAGGAGTTTCATCAGGGTGCTGTCTGACAATGCCTTGAATGCCAGGCATACATCTTCTCACAACAGCCTGTAAGAGACCGAATACATGGATAAGGCTGCACAGGACATATTACTTATGTCCTGCATTCTTTTAATGAGCAATCTCTGTGAATGTCCCAATTGTTGGATGTGACTAGTTAGGTACATAACAAAGGGGAACTGTACTCAATGACAGGTCTGATGAATGATGAATGCAGTGAAACAATGACCTCCTTGGACCTAGATGCCATACCTTTGTTTATAAGTTCTACAACACAGAATGATTTTCTCATTATTCTAGACACATTATGGTCAAAGTTAAGATTACTGTCTATGTGTGTTCCCAAGTTCATGACTACTGGATCAACTCTTAAGAGTGTATTGTCAATATGACAGTTACAAGGGGGGATTGACTTCCCGAAGGATGCTATTATGCATTTCTTGGCATTTAGTTTTAGTCAGTGGCTCTGACACAAGTTATTTGCCTGTGTCAGCCCTTCCTGGAGAACACTAGTGCCAGTGGGGGATTCTATAACTGCTCCTAATTTGCAATGGTCTGCAATTTGGTCATCCAGTGGCCCTTGGCATTGAATTCAGAGAAGTAAATACCAAAAAAGAGCTGTACCAGGACCAATTCCAAAGTGAATCTCTGCTTGTGACTGGCCTCGTCATAGAGGTGGAATCCAAAGTTCTAACATCCAGGGTCCTGTCTGTGACCCAGCTGGCTGTCCACCAGGTGACATAATAGATGACACTTCACCTCTTGAGTTTATCAACAATGCCTAAGTAAGGCATTGTGTCAAATACCTTGGCCAGGTCAAGGTAGGCAATGTGAATTGTTTTACCCTCATCCATTGTTTTGGTGACCTTCTCAAAGAAGTCCACCAGGTTGAATAGTATGACCTGCCCTTGATGAAACAAAACTGGGTTGGGTCCAGTGTCTGGAGGTTTCCTAAGTCATTATTGATCTTTTCCATGATAGTTCCTTTCATGGCTTTGTATATGATACTAATGACCCTTATGGGTCTGTAGTTTTCGGGGTCTGTAGATGACCCACCTTTGTATAGTGGGATGACTGTTGTTCTCCATTCATAAGGTGTGCAGCCTATTTGGAAGCTATGATAAAATACCAATTCCAGAGGTCTGAAAGGTCATGTTTCATGCTATTTAGAACACATCCTGGGATATTGTCTAGGCCCAACAATGCAGTGTTCTTGGCCTTAGAGAGAATATTGAGGACCTGCTCCCTAGTGATAGTAGGGGGAGTTATGTTTTATGGTATTTCCTGAAGAGAGGTTGAGGGGGAGAGAGGTGTAATGTCAAAGCATGAATTTGTCTGCTAGTAGGTTTTCTATATCTTCTGGCTCAGTATAGCTGGCTCCATTAACAATGAGCTCTGCACACAATTGTGTATTGCATTTGAGGTCGTGGACATAGGCAAAAAATGCCTTGAAGTTATCTTTGGCATGGAAGGCCAAGTTTACCTCAAGCTTGGCTTTGATAGACTTCATTTGTCCTCTGAATTATTTGTTTAATTTGATGACAATGCTTTTATCCTGCAGGGTACTACACCTCTTAATTTTTGCCATGATTGTCATCATTCTGTTATACAACCTATGATGTTATGATTCCACTAAGCTGGCTTGTTTTTTGAATCAGGTCTGTACTTATTCTTGGTGGGTAATGCTGCCTCTATGCAGCCATTAACATGCTTGTATAGGGTTTTTGCGCACATTTCTGTATAGGCCGCAGTGTTGTCAAGGTTTAGAAAAGGTTGAAATGTTGCCAGGTTAAAACTTAATAGTAGGAGGCTAGCCTTAGAATAGTTCCTGCATATTCCAGTGTTAGATGGGGTACCAGGTTTGGTTTACTTCAAAGTTAATGGACATTATTACACTAGGGGGTGTGTAGTGCTCCCCCAATTAGTAAAGACCAGATCCAATATGTATGCACCCCTGGTCAGCATATTGACAATCTGGTCTAGGGAGTTTGTACTTTCAAAATCCAAGAATTTCTGTGTCTGCATGTTTGGTGTCATATGTAATTCCTAGTTAATAATGAGGCAGTTAATGTTTCCCATAATTATGGTTATTGGGTCAGATTGTAACTGTTTCCAGAAAGCTTCAGTACATGTTATGGGTTTTCTGAGTCATAGAGGGTGACATATAGCTTGCAAGGAAGTGGTATGGCATTTTAATTATGGGGATTTCAACAAGGAGAAGCTTAAGTGCATCATCCTGTTTGACCAATCTTGAGGTTTATATATTTGTAAATCGAGATGCCTCCACATTTCATCCCTGTCTGTGTAGTAGCTGTTCTAAATGTCTGGAAGCCTTGCAATGTCAGTGTGCTCTCCTCGGCTTTAAATAATGTCTCAGTGACTGCAAAGATGTAAGAATTCTGTAGTGTGAGTTGCTCTGAGCAACTAGGTATTGGTGAAATTTCAAGGTTGCTTTTACAGCACTGAACAGTAACACTTTTAGATTTTCTTGCTTTTGATTTGCTACGTCAGTAGTCCTTTCATTTTGGCATTTCCTAAAAAAGGCACTATAGGGCAGGACAATGTTTTAAGTAATATTTTAAAGCCTAGAGGGGAGAGGTGCATACCATCCCTGACAAAGCAGCATGGTCCTTTCAAGACGACAGATATTGCACCCCCACAAAATGACACCAGAAACTAAACCAATTATTAAAGTCAGTCACCTTTGCTCTTATTTTGTCATTATCTTTTGAGATGGTAAAATGCTGCTCCGTGTTAAGCTCATACCAAACTGGGATACGTATTCCAAAAGCTCCATGATGTCTCTCTTCATATAGTCTAGGGAGGTATGTCTCAGGTCATTTACACCCACATGGAGTATGACTGAATCATGCTGGTATTTGTGGTCCTATGACTTGAGTGAGTGCATAATGCGGTGTATCCTGTTTCTGATAAGCAACTGGCCATGACTTTCTCCTTACTCAGCCTGGTGAGAGGGTATGGCTTAGAAGTCAGGGCTCCATGAAATGTGGCTATATGTGTTGTGTGGGTGTTGTTTTGAAAGAAGGCATTCAGGACTTCTAAGGGTATTTGTTATGTACCTGTTTTGTGCTGTGTGTGATGGGTGCAGTGTGTGCACTACTGACAACCTGTTTGACACTATGAGTGATTTTATATGAGCACTTTGTCTCCAGTGACATTGTGTAAATATATCTCTGACATACATTATCCATTTGTTTGAGAATTAGCAGGTTGTCAGTAAACATGAGGCAATTTTTCCATTGTCTGAGGATGTCCATATCCACCAAGCTGATAACAGAGATGGTAGTGAAGTTCATATCCATGGCAACAGGCCCTTTTTTAATACTTAGATGGCTGCAGTCAAAATATGAAGTAATGTCAGGATTATCTGGTTTGCAGCTCTGGAGGCAGTGCTTGTCACTGTAAATTAGCTGCCATGTGCAACTAGGTATTTGTGAAATTTCAAGGGCGCTTTTACAGAAAAAATGTCAACTCAAGGTGTTTGTGTCTCTACAGGGCACTGCCAAACACTTGAGGGGAACTACCAAAGCAGATCCTGATAATTTATTGATTATTTAGGTAGATTTTCTGAAGTTGGATTAGATAGCAGCTAATCAAGAAGTACTTACTGAAAAGAAAGAATGAACTTTGTCAAGAATGATGAAGAGAGGGGCTCCACCTAGTTGGCTACTATCTGAGTACTATGACTGCGAGTCTCACCGCAGCTTCTTGCTGCTGGGATACAATGTCCCTTTCCTTCTTCTCCCACCAGAAATAAAACAGAAGCACCAATCCCAACATGAAATGCAAACCACAGGCTCTTTGGTGACCACAGCCAGACCAATCAGGAAGGTCCTACATGCAGACACTCACTGTCCAGTTAGAGATAGTCAGGAATCAATGTCCTCTTCTCCTTCTCACAGTAGGAGTAGAATATAAGCACAAGTTCCAAGCTGGCACTTATGAAGCAGTTATCAGGCTTTTTTGTGATCAGCGGTCTCCAGGAAATAATGTCCCTGTGCTCCTTCTCTCACCAGGTGCAAAACGGTCGCACTAATCCTAAGATGTCTACTGAGATGCAGAAAGTGGGCTCTTCAATAATTGGTGGTCGTGGAGTAGATGTTGCAGATTTTTAAAGTAAGATGGAACAATGGGTTAACATCCTAAGAGATGCAGTCAGATGCACAACAAAAAAGAGAGAGAGTAGCTTAAGCTTTAGAAATCTAAGGGGAGACTCACTAATTATAAAAGAGCAAGATAGATTGGATGGAACGGTCACTTAGTATTCTGGTTCTATGAAGTACAGTGGGATGGCCAATAAATTTAAATATCCGAAGGGGAGTGATTTTACAAAATGATAATTTCATGCTTATTGACAATAGCTAATAAAAGAGGAGATGGAAGGAAATATGTGGTCTAATTAACATAAGGACTAGGCAACTAGATGGACAGTTAAGTTTAAAAAAAATAAAGCAATAAGTGGGGGTTGGGGAAAAAAACTAATTGCTGTGTGACTCACAAGAGACACAGCTCTGGACTCTTTCCCTATGTAAACATGCAGTCAAAAGGAGAATACACTTAAAACACAGTGAAATGAAAATACACCACAATATACAAAACAAAAGCAGGCAATGAAGCAATGCAAATTACAAGAAAGCAATATTATTTATTTATCTATTTATTTATTTACATTTGATAAGCGGGTAGTGTCCAACTTGGCCAGAAGTAATTTTTCAGTGGACACCTGGTGGAGAAAAGCTCCAAGGAAGATTACATAATTATACATTTATACATATGACAATTACAATAGGAGCTCAAATGCAGGCTCCTTGACATTGTATCTAGAAGCATATAACAATGGTAGTACAATGAGCTTATACGATTCATAGAGACGAAACAAAAATATATATATATTTTTTTCAGGATAAAAATATCACAGACTGAAGCTAAGAAGGCTCATTTGCCAAGAAATATTGACAATGGGCTGTGGAGGAAGGAAGTTAGGCAGTAAGGGGTTAAATCTGTTAGTCTGGTGGAGAACACATAAGAAAAGCAAACTAACCTTTCCTTCACAGCAATCTATGGCAGAGTCTGGATAAGCTTTTCCAGTAAAGCCTTGAAATGTTTTATTTTGCCTCTTAAATAGAATGTTTTACCTTTATAATGTTGATCCTGATATGGGCGACATGACTTGCACGAATGCCAAACTGCGAACGTCTCCAACGTCGAATTCCGAATATGCAAACATCAAAACCTCACCCTTTTTTGACCAACGGTAGCATGGGTGTGGAGGTGTTGCGTGGCCAATAATGTCGAATGTTTTTCGACATTTAAAATTTTTTGCGGTTTTGGTTCACGCAAAACGCGTCGGTAAAGTGGCAGTTCGACAAAGTGCAATTGACTATTTAAAGGTAAACCAAATAGAATGTTTAGTCCCTAGCTGCTCCCTCAACTCACAGGTAATTAACCTTAATGGACCTGTTCTGATTTCTGCGTGCCTCACAAGAGACATAGCTCTGTTCTCTTTCCTAGTTTAAATATGCAATTGAAAGCTGAATACAATTAAAAAACAGTACGATGAAAATACTCCACAGTACACAAAATAGAAGAGAATAAAGCAATAAAAATTACAAGAAAGCAATGTATTTAACTTATCCTCACATGTGCTTACGCGAGCAGAGCTATCTGTGCTTAACAAAGGCTTGTCATTTGTACCATCTGCAGTATCAGACATTTCAGAAACATTGACTGAGGTCAAATATTTTATATGTAATTTATGTTTGAAAACATGTTTTCCTAATGCTGATGCTGGTTATTACATAGCTAATGGTTTAAGACAAAGTAGCACCTTTGTGCCATTTAATAATGTCCACTTGCAAGTTTTTGAAAAGACGGTAAAACAAGACATATATAATTTATATATGAAGAATAATGTACCCACATTTTACAATTTAACTAAGGAAGAGAATGCTGCTATTTACTCTTTGATAAATAATTCAGACCTTGTAATAAAAAATGCAGTTAAAGGGGGAGGAATTGCTGTAATGAGTAAAGATTTTATATGGAAAAAATGAAGCTTATGTTGCAAGGGGATGAATATAATAACATTACAAGGAGTGAAAGTAACCACTTATGTCTCAAATTAAAGGAAGCATTGAATGTTTTCCATGATAGTGGTAAACTTGATGATAAAATGTTTGACTATTTGTTTGTAGAAAATCCAAAAATACCTGTTATTTATGGGATACCTAAGCTGCACAAGGATCGGATTAACCCACCCATGAGGCCGATTGTGTCTGCTCGTGGGTGGGTTACAGAACCCATGTCTAAGTTTCTAGAGAAAAATTTAAGACCTGTATTAGAGAAAAGAGAGACTATTTTAGAAGACACTAACACCTTTTTAAAGCAGTTATACGAATGTTTCAAGTGGACAACTTCTTATTAGCTCCCATATGGTGACAATGGGCATTGATTCATTGTTTACATCAATACCTCACATACATGGTGTTGAATGTGTCAGAATATTCTTGGAGAGGTTTTCAGACTATGATACTGAGAAGATCAGACTATTGTGTGACCTATTAAACATGTTTTTAACATCAAATATTTTTATTTTTGACACTCGTCTGTGTTATCAAGAAAGAGGAGTAGCAATGGGAACAGCAGTTGTAAATACCTACGCGAATATTGTCATGTACACGTGGGAAGAGACGTATGTGTTGTCTTTGACCAATCCTTTTAAGAAATGTATTAATTTTTATAAAAGATTTGTCGATGATCTTTTTGTTGTGTGGGAAGGTAATCAAGATGAATTTGAACAGTTTATATTACATGTCAGTGGAACTAGTACTTTTCTAAGACTCAAACATGATATATCTAGGGAACAGGTTACATTCCTTGATGTAAAATTAAAGAAGGATGAGCAGGGTACAGTATATACAGAACTATACAGAAAGGAGGTTAAGTGTAATAGTTACTTGCATCGTAATAGCATGCATCCTCCATTTATGTTTGGAAACATAATAAAAAATCAAATGCAACAGCTAGTTAGACTAAATACTGTACATGATAGGATGTCCAAACAATTGGATGTTGTGGTCTCGAACTTTTTAAATAGGGGTTACCCAGAGGCTGAAGTCCGTGTTGCTAATAGGAGCATACAACAGCAAAGACTAAGCAGAGGGCTTCAGCCCTATTTTGGTAGTGTGAGTCAGGACAGAGTTAGAGCAGGACCCCAAGTAAATAAAATGAGGTGTATGCTTACCTATAACAGGAACACTGAAGCAGTAAAAAATATTATTAGGCAACATTGGTCAATTTTAAGGGACGTCCCGGCATTAAAGGAAATAATAGAGGATCCACCAGCTTTCGGGTACAAAAGGAAGAACACTTTGAAACAGATGTTATGTTATAAGGAGCACCCCAAGGAATTATTTAAGCTAGGAAAGCATATGTTCACAGAGAAATACATTACACATCCCATGACAGGTAGAGAGTTTGTTTTACATGCATATGGGAATTGCAACACAAGCAATTAAATATATTTAGCTGTGTGTGAAATCTGTGATGCTTTTTATGTGGGTATGACAAACAGGAAATTTAAAGAGCGTATAGCCTGTCATCTTAGTGATATAAGATGTAGAGTAGTTACAAATGCTCTTAGTAACCACATTATAGAGAAAGGTGATCAACATAGTTTTAAGTTTATGATTTTAAAAGTAATTTATAGACCATTGCGGGGTGGGAATATAAAATGTTTAACTGAAAATGAAGAGATGAGATGGATTTTAAGAATGAGAGCGTTTGTACCACCTGGTCTTAATGACAGTTTTACTTTAAAGCCCTATTTAAATATGCTGCATCAGAAGGCGTAATTAGAGTCATGTGACTTTTTAAATTGTATTTAAGTTATGTTGTTTAATTGATAGTATTTATTTCACCTGAAGAAGCCTTGAAGGTGAAAGTGTTTACTTGCGAACTTGAACTTGGATTAAACATTTGTTGTTTTAGAGTGTTTCCAGTTTTCTTATTATTATTGGATTTGATTTTGTGACTGAGAACTGGTTAACTGCCTCACAGCTGTTTTTTTGGCTACTTTAGACCTTTTGCTATAGCAGTTACCCTAATCATATCTTTCTATGAAATTTTATTCCATTCTCAATCACGGTATTTGTTTTTTCTGCATCTTAATAATTGCATTTTAATCTCTGTGGACCTATCACCACTTTTGTGAAACTGACCTTCATTTTTAAATTGCTTAAGATGTACATTTTATCCTAAAAACTGTTCTAGCTACAGTTTTTGATTTTATAAACCCTTTTATTTTTGCTTTTTATTAGATGGTTTGTAATGTGAACCACTTTATGCTACCAAGTACTTTGATGTTCAGTTGTTCTCCAGTCTCTGTTGATTTCTTTATCAGAGATACTTTCAGCATGTCTGTTTGACAATAAATTCTAATACATCTATCTCTGAATATACCTCAGTTTAACAATTTTGACAAAAATTTTCGCAGTGTTCTAGTTAAAAAGCTATGCATAATTATTCCAAGCAGATGGAATCTGAGAAACAATCTGAGATATTGATAGGTACATCAGTCTTAACCCGAGTGTATGTAAAAAGTAAGCAGCCATTTATTTGGTTTCACATTATCAAATGAAAATAGTGTCACTGTACCCACAATGTGTTTCTGCAGATTATAAATCCTCAATGCTTAAACAAACTTCTTCACATTTCAGTTGATTCAGATATTACAAAGATATCTTCACATGTGGAATACCCTTGTGCTTCTGTGCAGATAACGTGCAGCTCAGGATGTCACACGAGTTATGAAACCAGCCTTTGCTTATCTTTAATACTTTCTTTACAGTCTGTTTGCTAGACTCCCTGAAATTAATAAATTCTGTTGTTTTTATTTCATCTTAAAATTAACCCATTTTTATTAATTTGGCAGCATAATTTATTACTGTCTCGTGTCAAAAACATCAACGGTTACATAAAATGTATTAAATAACGTGGTGGAAAAACTGCTAACAAATAACAATAAAATAAAGATTTAGAAATCAGTCATAATGCCACTTAATACCTTTTTCCAAATTAAATGTTGTTCTCTACTGCTCTGTAAAGTTAACAGATTTTCTTCCAGGAAGTGGCAGGAAACATGACATTAATGAAAGACAGTGGCATTGTCCATGACAGTAGTACCAGCATCCATCTTTGCCATTAATGAATGACAGCGGCATTGTCCATGACAGTAGTACCAGCATCCATCTTTGACATTAATGAATGACAGCGGCATTGTCCATGACAGTAGTACCAGCATCCATCTTTGACATTAATGAATGACAGCGGCATTGTCCATGACAGTACTAACAGCATCCATCTTTGAAATTAATGAATGACAGCGGCATTGTCCATGGCAGTAATACCAGAATCCAACTTTGACATTAATGAATGACAGTCGTACCAGCATCCATCGTTGACATTAATGAATGACAGCGGCATTGTCCATGATAGTAGTACCAGCATTCATCTTTGACATTAATGAATGACAGCGGCATTGTCCATGACAGTAGTAACAGCATCCATCTTTGACATTAATGAATGACAGCAGCATTGTCCATGACAGTAGTACCAGCATCCATCTTTGACATTAATGAATGACAGCGGGAATGTGCATGACACTAATACCAGCATCCATCTTTGACATTAATGAATGACAGTGGCATTGTCCATGACAGTAGTAACAGCATCCATCTTTGACATTATTGAATGACAGTGGCATTGTCCACTGCAGTAATACCAGAATCCATCTTTGACATTAATGAATGACAGCGGTATTGTCTATGACAGTAGTACCAGCATCCATCATTTATATTAATGAATGACAGTGGCATTGTCCATGATAGTAGTACCAGCATCCATCTTTGACATTAATGAATGACAGTGGCATTGTCCATGACAGTAGTAACAGCATCCATCTTTGACATTAATGAATCACAGTGGCATTGTCCATGGCAGTAATACCAGAATCCATCTTTGACATTAATGAATGGCAGCGACATTGTCCATGACAGTAGTACCAGCATCCATCTTTGACAGTAATGAATGACAGCAGCATTGTCCATGATAGTAGTAACAGCATCCATCTTTGACATTAATGAATGACAGTAGCATTGTCCATGACAGTAGTACCAGCATCCATCTTTGACATTAATGAATGACAGCGGCATTGTCCATAACAGTAGTACCAGCATCCATCTTTACCATTAATGAATGACTGTGGCATTGTCCATGACAGTAGTACCAGCATCCATCTTTGACATTAATGAATGACAGCGGCATTGTCCATGACAGTAGTACCAGCATCCATCTTTGACATTAATGAATGACAGCGGCATTGTCCATGACAATAGTACCAGCATCCATCTTTGACATCAATGAATGACAGCGGCATTGTCCATGACAGTAGTGGCAGCATTCATCTTTGACACAAGAAAAATGTTTTAAAATTCTTTGGTAGTAATGCAAATATAACAACTGATATAATTACTCTGCCATAAAATGTGCAGAAGAGAAGACTTTAAGGTGATGTTATTTAACTGAAACTTTGTTTTTTGATATATTAGAGCAGTAAGTTTGAATATTTTAGCTTGGAGTTTTGGGTATCATTGGTAAAGATACAAAGATAACAGATGGAGTAATTCCTTTTCATGAATGAGCAAAATAGATGATTTAAGGATTGTATTGTTAGAATGAAATGTTCACCTTTTCATTCATTAGTTAAGTGAGTTGGAATATTTTGCCTTGGAGTGTCAGCTACTGATGTATATTACCATCTGGATAAGTTCATGTAGAGGAAATGTCTCCGAACATCACCACAAATAATTGGGAGGGAATGCAAAGAGAAAAGAGAAGATCAAGAACGAAAACAAAAAAGCATCATGACATTTGGTAGACTGATGGTGCAAAATATCAAATGTTAAAGGGTGTGCTACTAAAATAAATAGGATACTTAAGTTCCACTAAAATAAATAACGTATACCAGTTCTGAAGAAAGGTGGACAGGTAATGATGCTAACTGAAAAAAGACAGGCACACAGACACACACTCACACACACACACACACACACACACACACACACACACACACACACACACACACACACACACACACAATGAGCCAAATGAAGTAACAAGAGGTAAAATATAATGCTGAACATGTACAGTCCCTTGTTTCTCACTGAAATAAATCACAAAGGAAAAGGAACAGAGTAGAAAAAGAAATTGCTACTGACTTAAGCTAAATGACTTTGTGAAAGAGATAATATTTACTGAGTAACCAAAGAGAAGACAATGTGTATCAGGAAAGCCTTTCAGGATGTACCAGGTTCACAGTGACACAACAAAGGAATATTTTAAAGGACAAATGATAAGGCAAAACTGGAATTTAGTAATACTGCTTACAGTACGCTGGGATTACAGAGGCAATAATATGTGCTTGTTAGGAATAAAACTTCAATAAACCCTATCATCTTTTATCATGAATAGCTAAGAAAATTTGATAGGACAACAGCCATATGGAATTTGTTAAATCGAAATTTAAATGTCCATGAATGCTTAGTAAACAAAGAAAGAACAAAAGGCAGATGCTAAATAATGCTTGCAATTGTCTTTTTTTTATAATGTTTACAATCAAACTTCAAAAAATGATAAAAAACAAGTATGAAAAGTTTCAGTCCTAATAGCTTGTGTATAGAGTTGAAATTAATGGCATAGTACCTAAGGTTGTAGAGTTATCATTGTCCATAGATATGGCCTGTATAAACTTGTATATTTTTATATTACAGGGGAAACGCATTGTGCTGTAAAGCAATACATAAAGTTATTAAATCTTAAAATGAAAGATACCTGTTACATAGTCAGGGAAGGAACATCAAGTTGAAAAGAAACCTTGCTGAACTCTGCATACTGCAGGAAAGCAAAAATATGCCTTTTATTAAGCTCTCCGGGAGGAATATAACAGAAGTCTATGAAATCCACCATATTATCAGTGAAGAGACATAAATGTTATGTTCGTGGATTTTAAAATGCAATTAACCTTAGCAGATGTCAGGCAATGGCAGAGAGAGAGAATATAATGTTTGAAAATGAAATAAAACCTCGTAGGCAGGGAAAGGATTAAAGATAGAAACTTAAGTATTCAAGGACTGAGTCTATTAAAATATTGAAAAATGTATCATTTAAGGCTAAAATCTGAAAATTAGATCACTACACAACTGTCATTTTGAGATGATATAGAGCAGGAATACAGTTTAATACCAGAAATGGAAATAAATGCAGTATTCATGGCATTAACTTAAGAAATGTGCAGTTTACAGTGACAAATTAGAAGAGATATTAAGTATATATGAGCAAGTTAGAAAGGAAATTTTAAATAATGAAACTGTATGAAATTGAAAACTGAGTTTCTTAATAAAGTTTTATTTATATCACAAATTCCCAGCAAATGTCCACACACAAACACACACACACACACACACACACACACACACACACACACACACACACACACACACACACACATACACACACAAAAACACACATATGTGAGGATACAGTGTAAATACTTTAAAATACTGAACTTGCTCCGCTGTTTTCCACCCAATTTAGCTTGTGAATGACAATCTGAGAATGCATGCTCTTAAAGGACGTTATTCAAGCTTATGGACTTTCATGAGCAAAAGCACCACAAAGCAAAAAAAAATATATATTTTTTTTTTTCGCTGGAGGACAAATGCCCATGCATCCTACCATACCAGCTCTCCTTTATCAAGCCAGCTAAAGGTTCCTACAACACAGAGGACGGCCAAACAGCAACACTTTTTCTGTGTACATGCAGGTCTTGCACAACATGAAAAGCAATACATCTTTGGGAGCAGCACATTGCTTGTTGATGTGTGACACAAACATTATTATGGTGAAAAATGGAAATAAGCATAACCACACACACAAATATACACACAAACATGCACACAGACAAGCATACACACACACACACATGTAATATATATATATATATATATATATATATATATATATATATATATATATATATACACATATATATATATATATATATATATATATATATAAGAAACCAATAGCAGTCCAGCACTATGAAAAATATCCACAAAATATGTAACAACAGCCGTTTTTGAAGGAGAGCTTTATTTAAGCCATGCGGTCACCCCACAGACCGGTTTCGCTTTCACCAAAGCGTCATCAGTGTGTGACGACAGTCATACCAGTGCATGTTTAAATACAAAAGCATCATACATTTATTTAAAGAGACCCTTACCCAATTTTCATTGTGATCATTCTATAAATGAAAAAATATATATGTATTATATTATTATCAAACATCCTAAACAAGTAGATATGAAATAAAATACAAAACAGTACAAAAACATTTTTTTGTATATGTATATATATGTTGATACATATGCACATGTATCTCTAAATATAAATTACCAATGGTCATTAAGGCCAGGTTTATATAAGGCCCCCAAATTAACTATCCACCTTCTTTCTTTTTGATCTAATATCTTATGTTTTTCTACATCTTTTAAACTCATATTAATGACCCTATCAATACCCACAAATATAAAATGTGCAGTAGCATGATCCAAAATGTGTTTATATAATGCACTGCGCATTCTGTGACACTTTATATCGCTTATGTGTATTGCTATTCTTTGTTTCAGCATGCAGGACGTCTGGCCAACATAAAAAGCCCCACATCTGCATACAGCCATATATATAACCCAAGATGTATTACATGTTATCAAACTTAATATATCATACACTTTGCATGTGTTTGTAGAAGTAAATGAAGTGGTCTTAGACATGAGTTTACAATATGTACAATTACCACAGTATGTGCTTCCCTTAGAAGTAGTGTTACTAGTTTTGACAGTATTGATTTGCCTCTTATAGCTAGAAAAATGTTGTCCTACAGTTTTCCCTTTTCTGTAGCCATATACACAATGGTCACCTAATATATTGGACAAGTAGGGGTCGTTCTGTAAAATAGGCCAATATTTGTCTATAATTTGTTTAATCAAATGTGTGTTGCTGGCAAATGTAGTCATAAATCTAATTTCTCCTGTCTGGGTGGACATTCTTGCCGGTTTATCTCGCAATAAAAGATTTCTATCCAAGTCATTGATTTGTTCTTTGGCTCTATTGATTATAGCTGTATTATATCCCCTAGCTTTAAATCTATTTACCATATCGTTTTCAAGAATATTATATGTCTGGTCATCTGAACATATGGTACGAACCCTCTGAAATTGTGCCTTGGGTATATTTTTAATGATGTGGGAGGGGTGGCAGCTGTTCGCATGCAAAATAGAGTTTTTTGAAAAAGGCTTTCTATATAGTGTAGTTATGATTGTCCCATCAATTGCCTTAGTAACATTGACATCCAAAAAGTCTATGGTAAATAGATCTACTTTACCAATAAATTTGATGCCATATGTATTAGAATTTAAATAATTACAAAAATCCTTCCATTCTGCTAAACTACCATCCCAAATAACCCAACAATCATCTAAAAATCTACGCCACATGGTCAGTTTATTATTGAAAGGAAAATCCCCTATATATAAGCAGAGCTCCTCCAGGTAGCCCATAAACAGGTCAGCGTATATGGGAGCAAAAGTAGCTCCCATAGCCGTACCTTTTACCTGTAAATACCAATGCTCATTGTATTTGAATGCATTGTGTTCTAACACCAGTTTCAACATAGATAGCAAGAACTGTATTTCCCTTTGTGTATATATACCTGATTTTTGCATCCAATAGTCTACTGCCGCTATACCCCCTTGATGCGGGATACTAGTATACAGCGACTGAACGTCTAGTGTGCCTAATAGACTATTATTGGATACTTGAAGGTCGTTCATTAATTGTAGAAATTGTTTAGAATCTCTAATTCTTGCTGATACTAATGTCAATAATGGTTTTAATTTCATCTCAAGATATTCAGATAAGGGTTCTATGATAGAACCTCTTCCTGACACTATGGGTCTACCGGGGGGGCAATGCAAATTTTTATGTATTTTTGGGGTTAAGTAGAAATACTGAGCTAGGGGATTATCAACCTTAAGTTGTGTAGCTATATGAGTATTTATAATCTGTTGTTGTGTAGCCCTGAACAAAAATTATCAATAACCACCTTAAATTCAATTGTAGGATCTGTCACAAGGGGGCAATAGAAGTCAGAATCACTCAATTGCCTATTAGCTTCTGCATCATATTGGGTTTTATCCCAAATTACTATTGCTCCTCCCTTGTCTGCTGTAGTTATAACCACATTTGTATTTTGTGACAATTGGATCAATGCTTCATGTTCATCCATAGTTAAATTATGACTAAAATGCTTGAAAATATCCATCTTTTTATTCTGCATTTCCTTCAACACCATTTGTTCAAAAATACGTACATTGTTGTTGTAAATGGGAACAAAATTAGACTTCTTAAACTTAAAATCAGCCTGTTGTAAAGTAGTCATTGTTTCCCCTTGACTGGCAAAGAAACTTTTCACATTTAACACTCTACTAAACTCTTTCACATCTTTAACAGCATCTACATGTGATAAATAAAAAGATGGCACATAATTCAAACCCTTTTGCAATAGTTTTATTTGACTTGAACTAAAATTATGTTCAGTCAGATTAACAATCAAGTAATTGACATCATTTACACTATCTAATGTCAATGGTGCATAAGAAACCGGGTCTGTGGGGCCGCTGGCCCTATGTGGAAAAGTCAATTTGTGGTAGTTCTTATGTTTGCGGCCCCCTCTCCTAAAGGGGGTTTACTCCGCTTTGAAACAGGAAACTCAGGTGATAATCTACCTGCTGTTTCGGTCTCTGGTTCAGTATCCGAAACAGATGAACCCTCAGACGTGCTAGCTGTTGACTGTCGGAGTATGGACCTGACTCGTTTCCGCTTAGGTCGTGTCTGTTTATTAACATCAAAATGCACTCCTTTCCGTTCTTGCTTCCATGAAAAGATTTTATTATTTTTAAAGTCATTGACATCCCTACGATATTTTTTCAACTTTCTAGCACGTAGTTCCTGTTCATATTTATCCATATCTTGCATAAACTGAGTATATACATGCTGATAATCAGGCTTATCTTCATATTGAAACGTGCATTGTTGGCTTTCATTTAACTGTTTAGTTAACACTAGCAATTGTTGGTCGTAATATTCTATCAATAAACTCATGAACAAATTAGAAGCAGTCAACTGTGTTTCTCGCCACTTCTTTATGAAGCCTGTATCTTCCTTGCCAAGGCCCGGTTCTAACTGTACCCTTAGACCCCTAGGTACTATTTGAGCCTCAGCATAAGCTCTCAATAACTTGTTATGCCAGACAATTGCACGTACCTTCTTTGTCAGGTCGCCCAGTTTATGAAAATATTGCTTAATGTCCATGTCCCCTTTGTTAAGAGATCGCGGTTCTTCAGATGTTTGATCCCCAGCGGAAAAAAACGAGTAGTCATCTTTATCACTGGTAAGCTGCTCAAAATAGGCTTGTAAATCCCGATGAGCTGCCATCATTTAAGCGACTGCTATATTCCTCCAAAAACCATAAGCTGTGTGGTACGCTGAATGAATCCTGCGTATGCCCTTGATACGATACAGCACTGGAACAAAAAAGTGAAATTCCCAACGCCAAAAACTTCCGTGCACGTATCTGTGAGTGCCCGAGACCAATATATATATTAGTAAAATACTATGATGGCTCTGATATAAAAGCTACTGTAAATAAATTATTTTGATTTGTAAAATATGAACATTTTTAAATAGCATGATTGCTGTAAGTAGCACTGTGCACAGCATATTTTGTAAGTGTTGGCAGATAAGCACACCTTTGTGTTATAGTTCGAAAGATTCCCACAGAAAGTAGTACTAAGATGTAATCATGCCTATACTCTATCTCCTACAGGTTACTGAGTGGTGATCTATGCCTCGCATAGAAGGAAGCTTTGGATCCAGCTCTAATTGACCTTTCGCACATCCACAAAACAACTGCATTAGAACCACTACATTCAAAGATTTAAATTTTGCTTGTGGCATAAATAAGACATAGTAGTGAGACAGATATGTGTCTCAGAGTATCCATATGCTCTGGAAAAGGCTTCCCATGTATGTGAAGTAGAGTCCATCCCTATCCCTATTTAAGTGTAACCTTGAGCAATGGATGGAAAATCATAAGTTTTCCACAGGTTTCTACTCGATGTCTCTGATAAACAGAGCCAGACAGTAATGCCCAACTATCATACCCCCCACATAACCTCTAGAAGCTTCCTAACATACCCCCTCCTGATAAATGCCCATGACACATAGGGGCACAATTGGGTTGTGTTGGATGGCTGGACTTATAAAGGCCCTGGTGCCTGTTAGCCTAGTATATATCTATGAACCTCTGCTGTTATGAAGTGATTAAAAAGGACTTTGATCCTAATAATCAGCAAAGCTGGTCTCTCAAAGCAGGAGAATTTTGTGTTTTAAACACTTGAAGGCAATGCTATAGCAAAGATGAGAAAATCT
>NC_056749.1:825740530-825760530 GCF_019279795.1 Protopterus annectens | reverse complement strand
AGCAGCTTTCACCTGCGCATTTGAGATGTCTGGGAGGCTACACTCCGCTGGGATAGTTATCTCTCCTTTAGGGGGGGAGAGGGGGGTGAAGTTTGCACTGAACCTGTCTGTCAGTATGTTGGCAATGTCTGTGGGATCAGTGATTTTTGTATCATTTTGGACTAATTCTGAGCATATCTGGGAGTTTCCACCCAGGTTCTTAACATAGCTGAAAAAGGCCTTATGATTGTCCTTTGAATCCATGGCAATTTTTCTCTCAAAATTGGCCTTAGTTAATTTTATGAGTGCTCGTATTTTTTTACTAATAATGATCAGGGGTGACTTCCCTTTTATTGATTTTGTTCTAACATGTAATAGCGTTCTCCTCTTATTGTATAGTTTGTTAATGGCTGGGGTCCACCAGACTGGACGTTTGCCCTTTGTGGAAAGAGTCTTGGTTTTATTTGAGATTGCCTGATCCATGCAGTCCTGGAGGTGTTCATAGAAGGCATTTGTAAGGGCTTCCGCAGCTTGGGTTGTGGTTTCCACTGGCTCAGGGGCCTTGAAGGATACCACACCAGTCTTGAGTAGTGGGAAGTTTGCTTTAGAGAAGTTCTTCACTGTGGTCTTTTTTGTTTGGCTTGGGGGCGAGATGTGGATTTCCAGTGAGATTAGTTTATGATCAGATCTCACCAATGAGGGATATATTTCCGGTGTGGAGCATTTTGTCCCCATGTTTGTGATAATGAGATCTAGTATATTTTCTCCTCTCGTGGGAACAGTGACTAGCTGTTCCATGGCATTTGAATTTATGAACTCCAGGAATTGTTGGGCTAGAAAGTTAGGGCTTGAGTAATGTTTCCAGTCTATATTCGGGTAGTTGAAGTCACCCAATATGATGGTGTTTGGAGATACATTTATACCCTCCAGTGTCTTCAGGAAGGCTGTGTGGGGTTCCTGAGTTTGAGAAGATGGCCTGTAGCATGCTACAATTTGTAGAGCAGTTTTGCCTATGGTTAGTTGCACCTGGATGGTTTCTGAAGCTTCGTGCGTTGCCACCAACCTGGAGGTGTGGGTATCCTTTATGAATATGGATACACCCCCTCCTTTTGTGGTGTGTTCCAGGTTTTGGGGCCGGAACGCATCATATGAGGTAAAACCTAATAGTGCCAGGGTGCTCTCAGGATCCTTGAACCAGGTTTCAGTTACAGCACAGACATCGATGTTCTCCATACTGAGAAGGGCCTCGAGTGCGTGCATTTTGAGATTTAGACTTCTGGCATTGAGCAGCATTACCCTCAGTTTCTTCCCATTTTTGTTTTCTAGGGTGGTAGGTTTAGAATTTGAGCCTTGCCTAAAAAAGGCACTATGGGGGTGGCAAGAGCCTTAGCCAATATCCGGAATCCCAGGGGTGACAGGTGCAAGCCGTCCCTCGCGAAGCAGCGTGGCTTGTCAAGCATGTCATCCCAGGCAGACAGACACTGGATCCCATTTGAATGACACCAGACATTAAGCCAATTGTTAAAGGTGATCATCTTGTGTCTATATTGTGGCATCATTCCTGGTGAAGGAAGGATACTGCTCAGGTTCAGGGTCATACCTGCCTGGGCTACATAATCAGAGAGCTCCTCTATGTCTCTTTTCATGTAATCCAGGGAGGTACATCTCAGGTCGTTCACACCAGCATGGACAATGACTGTGTCATATTTGTACTTGGCGTGGAGTGACCCGAGTGCTTGTGTTATGTGACGGATTCTAGCGCCCGATAGGCAGCTTACTGTGACCCTCTCCTTGTTCAGCCTGGTGAGTGGGATGTCAGTGTGTCTGACTATGGAGTCACCTATGACAAGTATGTTTGGTGTTGTATTTGGCCTTAAGGGCTGTGACTGCTTTGCACACTGCTTTTGTGGTTTATGTGTTGCTTGTGGGGTGTCTTGTGGTAGCAGTTGTTTGGGTGTCTGCTTTGGAGGCCTCTGCTGTTTAGGTATGTACATATGTATATATATATATATATATATATATATATATATATATATATATATATATACACACATCGAATATACACACATCGAATTTTTAATAGTAAACCTATATCAATATATATATATATATATATATATATATATATATATATATATATATATAGTGTAAATTTGATCTGGGACCCTCCTCCCAGTCTAGTTTCATTACCTCATTCTACCCAGTACAGGGAGAACATCTGAGAAGGCCAATCAGCTTAGTTTCTGCTACTCCTTTCTCTCTTTCCACAAAAAAAAAATGTATCTGCTTTTACTGTATTTGTGTTTTTTCCTATTTTATTTTGCTTTTGCATCATCTTAAAAGTACTCAGTTGTATTTATTACTGCTTGGTGTAACTCATTCTAAGCCTTTTAGTTTAAGCACCTAGACTTCAGACCAGTTTTACATTAGAAAGGTTTGTGGCCTGCACTGTGGTGGCAGGACAGGTAGCTTACATCCTTCTAAGTTGGGAACTGCTGATTGAGGGCTCAGTGTCTGTTATTCTAAAAGTGTATTAGTTCTGGTTTAAGCACTTGGGCTTCAGGCCAGTTATTTTACATTAAGAAGGATTGCAGTCTGCACTCTTGTGGGAGGAGAGGCTGGACTCTGCCCTTCTGAGCTGGGAATTTCTGGTTAAAGGCCTATAGTGCCTATATATATATATATATATATATATATATATATATATATATATATATATATGGAATGCATGTGCAAGTCCTTGTAGGTTAGGGTTACACTAATGGTTAGGTAAGGGGGATAGATACTGTGATGAGCATGTCTTGTATATGCGTGGTCTGTGTCCTCTTGTTCTGTGTAGTGGTACTTGTTAGGGAAAGGGGTTTTAGCAACATAACATATAGGGGTAGGATTAGAGTTAGGGGCCGCGTTAGTCTTAGAGTTAGCACACATGAGTAAGATGATCCAGCTATGTATGTATGTATCTATCTATATCGACAACTAAATCCAGATCAATATATATATATATATATATATATATATATATATATATATATATATATATATATATATATATATATATATATATATATATATATATATATATATATATATATATATATATATATATGTATATATATATATATATGTGTGTGTGTGTGTGTGTGTGTGTGTGTGTGTGTGTGTGTTTGTGTGTGTGTGTGTCTGTGTGTCTATATAATATGTAAAAAAAACACATATATATATATATATATATATATATAGAGAGAGAGAGAGAGAGAGAGAGAGATAGGTTTACTATTGAAATATCTAAACTAAAAAAAAAGACATACCTTAACACCGAACTATATAGCCGAAATTACATATAAAGGAACATCCCCAAAATCGAAAAGCAGCTGTTAATGGCGAAAATGTTGAATACGAGATTTTAGGCAATTAACAACAATGCCACGCTTGCCATAACTCCCTAAACCCTACACCTAACATACCCCAGACCCCCCTCAACTATATATTCCAACTACAAAATTGCACTAAAATAAAGAATGGGATGTATTTCCCTAACCGCACTGTACCGTGATCCCTGTACTGCAACGTTCATATTTGCGAATGCTAAGTAACATTCGATATTGTAGCCTGCACACATATGAAGTATTCAAACATATGTCGTACAATGGTATGTCAAATTTTTAATAGTAAACATATATCAATATATATGTGTGTATGTATATATATATATATATATATATATATATATCTATATGTATGTATATATATATATATATATATATATATATATATATATATATATATATATATATTTATATTTATATGTATAGGTTTACTATTAAAAATTCGACTTACCATGTATGTACATAGGTTCATAGGTTTATACTATGCTATCTGCCCTAAGGCATTTATAAGCCTAGCCCAAATTTTTGTGGCTTACGCCACCCCTTATATGAAAAAATACTGTGCCCATTAGTTTGTTGTGCCTCTGTCCAGCAGTGACACAGAGATGATTCCCGGGGTAAACCTACGATCTCCCATCCACAGGTCAAGATTTCTCTTGAACAGAGCCAGCAAGGTACTCTGCCTCACATGGACCGGGATTTTATTCCACAGCATAGGAGTCTCTGGTGATAAATCTATCCCTCCAGCACGTCCTATTTATATCTGTGCTAAGGTTTAAGTCGCTTGCTCTAGTGGTTTTGGTGGATTTGGATTTTTTGAGGTGGAGCATGTCCATTAATTCCGGGTTGGACATGGCCTTGTATGTCAGGCACATGTCACCTCTGAGCAGACGGTATGCGACCGAATAGAGCTGGAGTTTCTTCAATCTGGCAGCATATGACAGATTTTGGAGTCCCTTTATCCTTTTGGTGAGGAACTTTTGCGGTCTCTCCAATTGCTGCAGATGTAGGGTGAGATACATCCCGAATGGGGCATTGTACTCGATCATTGGTCTGATAAGTGAAGAGTACAGGGGAACAATGACCTCACTAGATCTTGATATGAATCCCTTCATGATCAGGTGGGCAATGTAGAAGGTCTTTCTAACCACTTTAGCAATGTGAGTGTCAAAAGAAAGGCCACTGTCAACCTGGGTCCCCAGGTCCCTGATAACCTCTTCTGTGCTTAGTGGATTGCCACCTATATGATAGCTTGGGGTTACCTTGTTTTTCCCGAAGGGTATGACTATACATTTTTTGGTGTTTAACTTCAGGCCATGGCTCTGGCACCAGCTATCTGTTTCCGTGAGTCCCTTCTGAAGGATATCCGTGTCCAATGCACTTTCCACTATGGCGTCCAGTTTGCAGTCGTCTGCAAACTTTGTCAGCCAAAGTCCTCCCATGTTGGCCTGTACTTCTGAGAAGTAGATGCCGAACAATACGGGGTCAAGGACCGAGCCCTGTGGGACACCACTTGTGACCGGCTTGGAGTCTGACATAGCGCCAGCAACCCTAACCCTGTGGGTTCTGTCCTTAAGCAAGTTTGCAACCCATCTTGTGACATGGGTTTACATTTAAGCTGGTAAGTTTTTCTACAATACCCGAGTGGGGTATTGTGTCGAAAGCCTTTGCAAGGTCAAGGTAGGCTGTATGGACTGCCTTTCCCTCATAAATGGCCTTGGTGACTGTTTCAAAGAAGTTGACCAAGTTCAAAAGGCATGATCTTCCCTTGACGAAGCCAAACTGGGTCGGGTCCAATGTCTGCAAGTCCCCTATATCTTTGTTTATGAGCTCCATTATGATCCTCTCCATAGCTTTGCAGACTAGACTTGTTAAGCTTATGGGGCGGTAATTACCAGGGTCCGTAGAGGCACCGCCTTTGTGGAGTGGGACCACAGTTGCCGTACGCCACTCCTTGGGCACGTATCCTGTGGCAAGGCTGAGATTAAACAGCTGCCTTATGTGCGGGTTTAATTCCTCATTTAGCTCGTGTAGCACACAGCCGGGGACACCATCCGGTCCCATTGATGCTGTGTTTTTAGCTTTAGAGAGAGCAGCTTTCACCTGCGCATTTGAGATGTCTGGGAGGCTACACTCCGCTGGGATAGTTATCTCTCCTTTAAGGGGGGAGAGGGGGGTGAAGTTTGCACTGAACCTGTCTGCCAGTATGTTGGCAATGTCTGTGGGTTCAGTGATTTTTGTATCATTTTGGACTAATTCTGAGCATATCTGGGAGTTTCCACCCAGGTTCTTAACATAACTGAAAAAGGCCTTATGATTGTCCTTTGAATCCATGGCAATTTTTCTCTCAAAATTGGCCTTAGTTGATTTTATGAGTGCTCATATTTTTTTACTAATAATGATCAGGGGTGACTTCCCTTTTATGGATTTTGTTCTAACATGTAATAGCTTTCTCATCTTATTGTAAAGTTTGTTAATGGCTGGGGTCCACCAGACTGGACGTTTGCCCTTTGTGGAAAGAGTCTTGGTTTTATTTGGGATTGCCTGATCCATGCACTCCTGGAGGTGTTCATAGAAGGCATTTGTAAGGGCTTCCGCAGCTTGGGTTGTGGTTTCCACTGGCTCAGGAGCCTTGAAGGATACCACACCAGTCTTGAGTAGTGGGAAGTTTGCTTTAGAGAAGTTCTTCACTGTGGTCTTTTTTGTTTGGGGTGGGGGTGGGATTTGGATTTCCAGTGAGATTAGTTTATGATCAGATCTCACCAATGAGGGATATACTTCCGGTGTGGAGCATTTTGTCCCCATGTTTGTGATAATGAGATCTAGTATATTTTCTCCTCTCATGGGAACAGTGACTAGCTGTTCCATGGCATTTGAATTTATGAACTCCAGGAATTGTTGGGCTAGAAAGTTAGGGCTTGAGTAATGTTTCCAGTCTATATTCGGGTAGTTGAAGTCACCCAATATGATGGTGTTTGGCGATACATTTATACCCTCCAGTGTCTTCAGGAAGGCTGTGTGGGGTTCCTGAGTTTGAGAAGGTGGCCTGTAGCATGCTACAATTTGTAGAGCAGTTTTGCCTATGGTTAGTTGCACCTGGATGGTTTCCGAGCTTAGTGCGTTGCCACCAACCTGGAGGTGTGGGTATCCTTTATGAATATGGATACACCCCTCCTTTTGTGGTGTGGTCCGGGTTTTGGGGCGGAGCATCATATGAGGTAAAACCTAATAGTGCCGGGGTGCTCTCAGGAGCCTTGAACCAGGTTTCAGTTACAGCACAGACATCGATGTTCTCCATACTGAGAAGGGCCTCGAGTGCGTGCATTTTGAGATTTAGACTTCTGGCATTGAGCAGCATTACCCTCAGTTTCTTCCCATTTTTGTTTTCTAGGGTGGTAGGTTTAGAATTTGACCCTTGCCTAAAAAAGGCACTATGGGGGTGGCAAGAGCCTTAGCCAATATCCGAAATCCCAGGGGTGACAGGTGCAAGCCGTCCCTCGCGAAGCAGCGTGGCTTGTCAAGCATGTCATCCCAGGCAGACAGACACTGGATCCCCTTTGAATGACACCAGACATTAAGCCAATTGTTAAAGCTGATCATCTTGTCTCTATATTGTGGCATCATTCCTGGTGAAGGAAGGATACTGCTCAAGGTATCATACCTGCCTGGGCTACATAATCAGAGAGCTCCTCTATGTCTCTTTTCATGTAGTCCAGGGAGGTACATCTCAGGTCGTTCACACCAGCATGGACAATGACTGTGTCATATTTGTACTTGGCGTGGAGTGACTCGAGTGCTTGTGTTATGTGACGGATTCTAGCGCCCGATAAGCAGCTTACTGTGACCCTCTCCTTGTTCAGCCTGGTAAGTGGGACGTCAGTGTGTCTGACTGTGGAGTCACCTATGACAAGTATGTTTGGTGTTGTATTTGGCCTTAAGGGCTGTGACTGCTTTGCACACTGCTTTTGTGGTTTATGTGTTGCTTGTGGGGTGTCTTGAGGTAGCAGTTGTTTGGGTGTCTGCTTTGGAGGCCTCTGCTGTTTAGGTATGTACATATGTATATATATATATATATATATATATATATATATATATATATATATATACACATCGAATATACACACATCGAATTTTTAATAGTAAACCTATATCAATATATATATATATATATATATATATATATATATATATATATATATATATATATATATATATATATATATACATAGTGTAAATTTGATCTGGGACCCTCCTCCCAGTCTAGTGTCATTACCTCATTCTACCCAGTACAGGGAGAACATTTGAGAAGGCCAATCAGCTTAGTTTCTAGTTTCTGCTACTCCTTTCTCTCTTTCCACAAAAAAAAAAAAATGTATCTGCTTTTACTGTATTTGTGTTTTTTCCTATTTTATTTTGCTTTTGCGTCATTTTAAAAGTACTCAGTTGTATTTATTACTGCTTGGTGTAACTCATTCTAAGCCTTTTAGTTTAAGCACCTAGGCTTCAGACCAGTTTTACATTAGGAAGATTTGTGGCCTGCACTGTGGTGGCAGGACAGGTAGCTTACATCCTTCTAAGTTGGGAACTGCTGATTGAGGGCTCAGTGTCTGTTATTCTAAAAGTGTATTAGTTCTGGTTTAAGCACTTGGGCTTCAGGCCAGTTATTTTACATTAAGAAGGATCGCAGTCTGCACTCTTGTGGGAGGAGAGGCTGGACTCTGCCCTTCTGAGCTGGGAATTTCTGGTTGAAGGCCTATAGTGCCTGCATATTCTAACTGTTTCTTACTGAAATTGGTACACCTTGTTTGCTGTAGCATAGACTAGATCCAGGCCTGCTGAATCTAGCTTTGTTTGTATGCTTGTTGTTTGTTTATTTCCCTGAAACGCTAATTCCACCTAAAACTGAGCCTTTTAGCACTTCTTTGGATCCCTAGTGATATCTGCATTGCTTACTGTACTTATTTCCTTGTTTCACTTGAAAGAAAGTTACTGTTTGTCATTTTTGCATTTAAGTTACCTGTAACACATTGCATTTAAGTTACCTGGCACTTGCTCACTAAAGCAATTATATAAGTCAGCTCTAAAAAATTAAAAGCACTACACCTTCACAAACTCCCCTTGAGTACCTTGTTCCCCATTGGCCCTTTTTTTCAATTATAAAGGAATTCCCAATACTATTCTAGCCTGTCCAAAGGTCAGTTGTCAATCTCCTCTCCGGTCCAGCTGGTGAATCTGGGAATCTTGAGGCAATGTTACAACTGCCTCATGTACACAGACAACCCTCTCCTCCTCCCAATAAATTCCAACACATGTGAGAGATGCAACCATATAGCCAAACTGGAGGCTAAGCTCTCTCAACTCAGTACTGGCGTAACCAGTCAGGAGGAGAAGGAAACCACACACTACAATTCCAGTCTCACATAGACCTACCACGACAGCAAACCAAACACATAAACACACAAAAACATACTCGGAGGCTCCAAATAAAAATCTGCCTAAGCAGCAGAGACCTCCAAAGCAGACACCCAAGCAACCGCTACCCCAAAACAAAACACTTGCAACACATAGCTCACAAAGCCAGTGTGCTGAACAGTCACAGCCTTTAAGGCTAAACAACACACGTGATACACTTGTAATAGGTGACTCTATCGTCAGGCACACTGACGTCCCACTCACCAGGCTGAACAAGGAGAAGGTCACGGGAAGCTGCCTGTCAGGCGCTAGGATCCGCCACATAAAACAAGCACTCAGGTCACTCCAAGGCAAGTACAAATATGACTCAGTCATTGTCCATGCTGGTGTGAATGACCTGAGACGTACCTCCCTGGACTACATGAAAAGAGACATAGAGGAGCTCTCTGAGCATGTAGCCCAGGCCGGTATGACCCTGACCTTGAGAAGCATCTTACCCTCACCAAGAATGATGCCACAATATGAAGACAAGATGATTAATTTCAACAATTGGCTTAAGTGTTGGTGTCATTCAAAGGGGATCCAATGCCTGTCAGCCTGGGATGACATGCTCGACAAGCCACGATGCTTCGCTAGGGACGGCTTGCACCTGTCACCCCTGGGCTTTCAGATATTGGCAAAGGCTCTTGCTTCCCCCATAGTGCCTTTTTTAGGCAAGGCTCAAAAGACAAACCCACCTCCATAGGTATCACAAGGGATAAGAAACTAAGAGTAATGCTACTCAATGCCAGAAGTCTAAACCTCAAGATGCACGCACTCAAAACTCTCCTTAGCATGGAGAACATCGATATCTGTGCAGTAACAGAAACCTGGTTCAAGGCTCCTGAGAGCACCCCAGCACTACCAGGTTATACCTCATACCATGCTTTTCAGCCCCAAAACTTGAACCGAACCACAAAAAGGAGGGGGAGTATCAATATTCGTCAAAGATACCCACACCTCCAGGTTGGTGGCACAGCACGAAGCATCAGAGACTATCTATGTGCAACTAACAGTGGGTAAAACTGCCTTCCAGTTAATAGCCTGCTACAGGCCACCCTCCCAAACACAGGAACCCCACTCGGCCTTCCTGAGAATACTGGAAAATATGAAGGTCTCTCCAAACACCATTATATTGGGCGACTTCAACTACCCAAACATAGACTGGTAACATTACTCTAGCTCCAACACCCTAGCCCAAAGGTTCCTAGAATTTATAAACTCAAATGCTATGGAACAACTTGTTACCACTCCCACAAGAGGGGAAAACATACTGGACCTGATCATCACCAACATGGGGACACTATGCTCCAGACCTGAAGTGTATCCCTCACTGGTAAGATCAGACCATAAACTAATCTCACTGGATATTCACATCCCGGCCCCATCCCCTGCCCAGAAAACCACAGTGAAAAACTTCTCTAAAGCAAATTTCACACGCCTCAAAACCAAGGCGGAATCCTTCAAAGCCCCCGGGCCTGTGGAAAATACGGCCCAGACCACAGAATCCTTTATAAACGCATCCTATGAATACCTTCAGGAATGCATGGATCATACAATCCCAAATAAAACCAAGACCCAATCCTCCAAAGGCAGACATCCTGTCTGGTGGATCCCAGCCAAAAACAAACTATACAATAGAAGGAGGAAGCTACTACATGATAGAGCAAAATCCCAAAAAGGGAAGGCATCTCTGATCAGTATTAGCAAAAAACTACGGGCACTCATAAAATCGTCTAAGGCCAGCTTCGAGAGAAAAATTGCACAGGACACTAAGGATAATCACAAGGCTTTCTTTAGTTATGTTAGGAACCTGGGTGGGAATTCCCAGATATGCTCAGAATTAGTCCAAAATGACAAAAAATACACCGAGCCCACAGACATTTCCAACATCCTACCTGACAGGTTCAGTGCAAACTTCTCCCGCCCCCCACCAAAAGGGCAAATATCTATCCCAACAGAGTGCTGCCCCCCCCTGACATCTCAGATGCTCAGGTAAGAGCCGCCCTCTCCAAAGCAAAAAACACAGCATCAATGGGACCAGATGGTGTCCCGGGCTGCATCCTACATGAACTCCAAGAAGAGCTAAACCCAAACATAAAACTACTGTTCAATCTTAGCCTTAATACAGGATATGTACCCAAAGAGTGTCGTACAGCAACAGTGGTCCCTCTCCACAAAGGTGGTGCCTCAACGGATCCTGGAAACTATCGCCCCATAAGCCTGACTAGCTTGGTCTGCAAAGCTATGGAAAGGATCATCATGGACCTCATAAATAAAGATATTGGGGACCTACAGACACTGGATCCTACCCAGTTTGGCTTTGTTAAGGGCAGATCCTGCCTCTTAAACCTGGTTGATTTCTTTGAAACAGTCACCAAGGCCATTGACGAGGGGAAGGTGGTCCACACAGCCTACCTGGACCTCGCAAAAGCCTTCGATGCAATACCCCACTCGGGCATTATAGATAAGCGCACCAGCTTAAATATAAACCCCTATGTCACTAGATGGGTTGCAAACTGGCTCAAGGACAGAACCCACATGGTTAGAATTGCTGGTGCCATGTCAGACTCCAAACCAGTTACAAGTGGCATCCCACAAGGCTCAGTCCTGGGACCTCTCTTGTTCGGTATATATTTCTCGGTGGTACAGGCCAACACGGAAGGACTGTGGCTGACCAAGTTCAAAGATGATTGCAAACTGGGCGCCATAATCAACTCTCCAGCCGACACAATCATCCTCCAAAAGGGCCTCATAGACACAGACAGCTGATGCCAGAGCCATGGCCTCAAGCTAAATGCCAAAAAGTGTATAGTCATCCCCTTTCACAAAACAAAGTGCCCACAAATTACCACATAGGTGGTAATCCTTTAAGTACAGAAGAAGCCATTAGGGACCTGGGGACCCAAGTTGATAGCAATCTCTCATTTGACAACCACGTGGCCAAAGTGGTTAGAAAAACATTTTATATAGCCCAACTAATCATGAAGGGATTCACATCTAGATCAGGGGAGGTCATCGTGCCTCTTTACTCATCGCTCATCAGGTCCATAATTGAGTACAATGCCCCTTTTGGGATATACCTTACCAGACACCTGCAGCAACTGTAAAGACCCCAAAAGTACATCACTAAGATGATCAAAGGGCTCAAACAGATGCCATATGTTGCCCGGTTAAAGAAACTCCAGCTCTACTCAGTGGCATACCGCCTGCTCAGAGGCGATCTGTGCCTGATGTATAAAGCCATGTCCAACCCGGAATTAATGGACATGCTGCACCTCAGAAAATCCAAATCCCATCGAGCTACGCCCTCGAGAGACTTGAACCTCAGCACTGAAATAAATAGGACATGCTGGAGGGACAGATTCATAATCCAGAGGCTCCCTTCACTCTGGAATAAAATCCCAGTCCAGGTTAGGCAGAGTCCCTCATTGACTCTCTTCAAGAGGAATCTTGATGAGTGGATGGGAGATCGTAGGTTAACCCCGGCTATCACTTCTGTGTCACTGTTAGACAGAGGCACAGTATACTAACCTCAAAAAAAGGCATAGCAAAATTAATTTAAAATGGGTGGCGAAAGCCAAACACACTCTGGCTAGGCTTATAAATGCCCCAGGGCAGATAGCCTAGTATGAACCTATGAACCTATATATACATATATATATATATATATATATATATATATATATATATATATATATATTGATATAGGTTTACTATTAAAAATTTGACGTACCATGTATGTACGTATGTATATATATATATATATATATATATATATATATATATATATATATATATACATACATACATATATATGGGTTCCCTTCAGATTCTGAAACTACTGAAATCCCGAATTTCATTAGCCCGAGACCAGAAAGGCGAAAGTACAGAATACCGAAACTCCAGAAGCTCGAAATTCAAAATCCTGAAGTTTGGAGATTTTTAATTCAAAGTTCTGGTGTGACGATGTGTAGAATTTGAATGGCCAAAGTATGTGTTTAAGGAAATTGAGTATGTGAAAATCTGTATGCATTGAGATGAACTTTGTACTGCGAACTCCGAGTAAACTGTGAATAGTGGAAAAGTACTGAAAAACAGGAGCCTGCTTGAAAGCAGGAAATGTGCCTTATATGGAAGTGTATCCGATTTTCTTTCTTTGCCTAGAGATGTAGTAATGTGAACTGCTTTAAGCCTATGGGTAAACCACTGATTGGTTAATTGTCTTTTATACTAATCTAATTGGTCTAGTTTATATTTTTAAACTGTCAGTAGTATCACCAGCATATAAGCGTATGCATTCCTTTGTTCGGGGAGTCTCCCTAGTTCTTTCCATGAGGCTCCCACACGTGTATAATAAATACTACTGAAAGAGAGGAAGAAGTGTCTTGTCTTCATTTAAGGTAAAATTTTAAATGCAACAATTGGTGCCGTGACTCGGATCTGAATTGACAACAGCTGCGGCAGTTGGGAATTGAATGAAATACTGCTAGTAAAATGGCCCATGACAGATTTTTCTCTTCTGGCAGTGTTTCTTTCATTTCCTATACTTGCCTGCTTTAAAATTTTGTTATTGATAATTTTATAGAAATGTAATAATTCCTCTCATTCGGTTGTTTTGAGGTAAGTGGCATGCATTTTTTTTTTTTTGCTATTGATTGTGCATTATGAGAGTGGGTTAAAATGAAACACTGGCAACATAAGAGTGAAAGGAGATACGAGAGTGGGGAAAATGACGTTTACAAAACGTCACAGCTACATCTGTAAAATACAGAATAGCTTATTGTGTGAAAATGGGAGCGAGTGTGGGAACCATAAAAGTGCCAGAAAGAGGTAAACCAGCTGGTTATATGTATTTTCATGTTGTATGTTTATAAGTCAGTGGGTCGCCCTCACTGAGGGTGATGCTAAACTCGCCTTTCCAGAAAATGGTAGTTTTAATAAAAATAGTTTGCTTAATCTCCAAGGAAAATTAAAGAAAAAATGAAGAAAAATACCAGGGTTGTGCTGGGCAGCATTTAATGATTGGATGACAGAGGCAAAAGAAAGAGAAAAGGATTTGGTTATTAGTAGTCTAAAAGATAATCAGCAGAAATTAAAAGAGCAATTGAGGGAATTACAACAAATTGCTCGTAATTTAGATATAGTAAACGGTAAATGGTTGAAGGACCCACCCTTTAAGGGGCTTTATCCTGTGAAGGAATTAGCTAAATTGCAGATAACTGAATCATTGGAAGACGATAATACCTGGCTCCCCCCACCACCGACTGCAATACCGATTGCACCCATGCAGTATCAGCCCCCCCTCGCTCAACAAGGAGCAGAAGCACAGCAGCCAGATTCCACCACTAAAGACTCCACCCCTACAGAAAGAGAACAAGCTGCAGACAATCACTCTAGTGAATCTAATCCAGACACAAGCAATAGAAAAAAGGGACCAAAAACTCATAGTATGACTCATAAAGAATCAAAAGCTGTAATGTATTTTAAAGTTAAACCATATTATAAAGGTAAAAGAAAGAAACATTTACACCAACGAAGGCATTTTGGCCAGTTCCCTGCTATAATTGACAGTGGGGATAGGTATTTTGGGCGAGATAAATTTAATCCAGATTCAGGATCAGCGTCGTCAGACGACAACAGATTGCTACCTTTAAGGGATGTACCTAACCCAGCCCATGCTA
This sequence comes from Protopterus annectens, assembly GCF_019279795.1. NCBI lineage: Eukaryota > Metazoa > Chordata > Ceratodontiformes > Protopteridae > Protopterus > Protopterus annectens. The sequence goes on along the minus strand of NC_056749.1, from coordinate 825,746,027 downwards.
GAAGTGCACAGGAACCACTGACCATTGTAGTACCTAGGGCGTGGTCGGCGGTTGATTTTCAAGCCATTACCAAATCATTACCACCTATTCATACTAATCCAGCTAAGTTGCAGCGTGTGCTGGCAGGACATATTTGTTTACAAAATCCTACGATAGAAGAAGTCAGGGCAGTTTTTCAGTATGCCATACTGGCTGATCTGATGAAATAGATTTGGGACCATGCTAATGTCCCTACTCCAATTCCAAAACATGATGCACAAGGAGATAATGGGTTTGAAGCGGTCAGACAGAGTATAGTAGATGCTATTACAGTAATAGTTCCACCCACACCCAACTGGTCAAAAATCAAGTCAGTTCTTTAAAAAGAAGATGAACCTGTGGACTAGAATTTTAATCATCTCACTGAAGCCTTTGAGGCCTATTCTGTTTACTCAGAACACACCGAGGGGCCGGCACAGAGCGGATTATCAGCTGCTTTCGTAGATGGGTTACTCCCACAAGTACGGGCTAAGGTAAAGGAAGAATGTTTGAAGTGGCCTAGGCTTGGATTGCATGAATTAGTCACAGAAGTGTAATACCTCTCCGACCACTTAGCACAGGAAAAAAAGGACTTACAGGAAAAATCAGTTAAAGCGCAGATTCAGATGTGCACTGCCTTTGGGCAGCATGGACATGGAGGACGAGGACTGGGAAGAGGGAGAGGTGGACGCCAAGGGGCTGGAAACCAAAATAGACAAAACTGACAGGAAAATTGGTCAGATCCACCCCAAAGCTATAATAATCAGACAGAGTGTTTCAATTGTGGCCAAGTAGGCCATTGGAGAAATGAATGTCCATATCTGGCTGAGCAACCTGCCCCACCCACTGATATGTCACCTCAGTGGAATTCTAATTCTCCATCCAATTGGCAGCCATCACAATGAAGGTTCCCTGAACAAAGACAACAGCAGTTGTGCCCTTTCATCCCTGTAGATCAAGAAGGACCACCTGTTATGTTACTTGTCAAAAATAAACCGTACCCCTTTTTGATTGACACTGGAGCATCCAAATCTATGTTAGCTGGCAAAGCAGCAATAAATGTCCCCATCTCCAATAACATAACTAGAGGGGTAGGTGTCTCTGGCATTCCTATTGAATATTCTGAAACTGTCCCAGTCCCAGTAACTTTGGGACCTTTACAAGACAATCATGCATTTTTAGTAGGACTCTCAGCACCTTTAAATTTATTGGGAAGTGATTTGCTCTGTAAGATGGGAGCAACCATCTTCTGCACTGCTGAAAGAGTATATTTACAAGTACCTTCAGATAAATAAGATAGTATTTTGGCTACTTTAGATGAAAACATCACTCTGCAAACAATGTGTATGCAGTCTGACCTCGATAAGAATAAGCATCTAAATTCATTACTTTCTCATCTATGGACCACTCATGATAATGATGTTGGGTTTCTAATTTCAGCCACTCCTGTAAAAATAACCTTAAAACCTGGAGAGAAGTTACCTCGGGTATCACAGTACCCTTTGACGGTCGAGGCCACATCTGGTATTGCCCCTGTCATTTCTGCCTTGGTATAACAAGGAATTATAGTACCTACAACAAGTCCATGTAATACTCCAGTTCTACCGGTAAAGAAATCTGGTAAACAAGCTTACAGATTTGTGCAAGACTTGCAAGAAGTCAATAAAGCTGTCTTGCCTGTTTTTCCAATTGTACCAAACCCAGCTATGATTTTAAGCTGTATCCGACCTACAACATGTTGTTTTATGGTTATAGATATGTCATCAGCTTTCTTCCCTATCCCAGTATATGCAGATAGTCAGTATTTGTTTGCATTCACTTATAAAGGCCAACAGTATACTTGGACCTGACTATCCCAAGGATATGTAGAATCTCCAACCCTATTCCCCAGAGAGATGCACAGACAACAGCAGGATTTACAATTACCACCATATTCAGTATTGGTCCAATATGTAGATGATATTCTTATAGCTTCACAAGATACCCAGTCTTGTATAGAGGACTCATTTCTAGTTTTAAGGTTTTTAGCCGAATTAGGTTTTAAGGTAAATAAATCTAAACTGTAGTTTTGTCAAGAAAAAGTACAATACCTGGGACACATCATTTCTATGGGTTCACGTCAAATACTTCCACGTAGGATTACCTCCATTCAGACTGCCCCCTGCCCTGTAACTCAGAGACAACTCAGGGGATTCCTCAGCCTAGCAGGTTATTGTAGACAGTGGGTACCCAATTTTTCAGAAATTTTGGCCCCTCTGTTACAGCTTCTAAAAAAAGAGGTTACAGACCCTCTGCCTTGGTCCCCTGTACATGAAAACACCTTTCAGGCTATTAAAATGGCATTGATAAACCCACCTGCCCTGGGACTCCCAGATTATTCTAAACTCTTTGTTTTCTTCTGTTCTGAAAGAAATAAAACTGCCCTGGGCCTGCTGGTGCAAGCGCGCACGGGAAGCTATCGACCTATAGCATATTACAGCACTTAGTTAGACCCTGTTGCTTCTGGCTATCCACCCTGTTTACGAGCAGTGGCAGCCACTGCTGTTTTGATTGATAGGGCAGCACCATTGACATTAGGACATGACACTATACTAGCAGTACCTCATGCGATGCAAGCATTACTTTTAAAAACAAAAACACAATATCTTTCTAATGCTCACCTCACTAAATATGAGTTAAGTTTATTAAGTAATCCCACTGTTCAAATTACACATTGCCCACCACTAAACCCTGCTTCATTGATTCCAACCAGTGATGAGGGCAAACCACATGACTGTGTGCTTGTAGTTAACACTGTTCTTTCTCCTAGATTAGATTTGCAAGATGTTCCTTTGCTTAATCCTGATTTAGTTCTTTTTGTATATGGATCCTGTTTACGAAATAATCTTGGCACACTCCAGGCTGCATGGTCAGTCTGCTCGCCATCTGAGGTTTTACAAACTGGACAATTACCACCTGGCACTTCTGCACAAGCCGTGGAATTAGTGGCACTTTTGCATGCATGTAAAATGGCCAAAGACAGGTCTGTTACTATTTACACTGATTCACGTTATGCCCATGGTGTTGTTCATGATTTTGGTACCCTATGGAAGGAAAGGGGGTTACACCTGAAGAAGCAACTGTGAAAGCGCTTGTGTCCTCTGTTAATAAATTGGTACCTGAACATTTATTCGTGAATTTCTTGCTGTTATTTTGGAATACATTCTCAGCCTGGATCTTTTGCTCCTTGTTCACAAGGGATTTTATATTTGTTTCTGCTATGTTTTGACTATTGTTGATATTTTTTTCAGAGTGGTTGGAAGCCTACCCATGTACTAAAAATTATGCTATTTCAGTTGCAAAAAAATTGTGTTATGAACTGATACCTCATTTTGGTGTTCCTTGTCAAATATACTCTGACCGTGGAACGCATTTTACTGCTAAGTTAGTTGAATCACTGTGTACAATGCTAGGCATTTCTTTGAAATTTCATTGTCCATATAGACCACGGGCATCAGGTATTATTGAACGCATGAATCAGACATTAAAAACTAGACTTGCTAAAGTCACTTCAGAAACAGGCTTAACTTGGGTACAAGCCTTACCACTAGCCTTACTTTCTATGCGGTCACAATCGCATCCTACTAAGGGTCTTTCTCCACATGAAATTCTCATGCGTTGCCTTTTGCATATGCCCATGACACCACCACCACCTTTATCTGAATACGATGCATTTGATAATGATATTCTTTTGTACTGCAAATCTCTTGTTTCTTTCCTACAGTTTCACCACCGACAAGTAGCAGCCACTCAACACCTTCCAGATCCTTTCCTGCCATCCACCCTACAACCAGGTGATTGAGTTTAAGTTAAGTCCCTCTCTAGAAAAACAGCGCTCCAGTCGTGCTGGAAAGGACCCTTCCTGGTTCTTCTGACAACGTCATCTCTTGTACGACTGCAAGGATCTCCAACCTGGATCCACATTTCACATGTCAAAAACAGTGTGCTGTCTGAAGATCAACAGCTTTTACATTTTTCAACTCCAGATTCTCCTCTCATTACTACTCATTCTCGAAGTAGAACTGTTCCAGTACCTGATGATGCCTAACATTTACCATTTTGGAAAACTCCAAACTCCTGACACTGCACAGACTCAATCACCATTTCCAGAAAAATATTGGACAGTCATTTTGGTGGTCATTCTTGTTATACTGTTATTTTTGATGTGGCCATTTTTATTTCCTGCTCCATTGACACATCACACCACTCGAGCTATTTGGCACCCAGCTTTCAACACCTATCAAGCCATCAAATATGTTTATGCTTCTACATTCAATGTCTCTAACTGTTGGATCTGCACTGCCATAAGCACCGTACATGGGGGACTGTCATTGGTTGCGGCTCCACTAATTATCATTGATACATGGACTAGCTTACTCGACAACACTGCTAACATTACATCCAGTAAATCTATTTCATTACAACTTTCTCTCCATCGCAATGGCACTCTGTGTTTCTGACGAAATTACTCAAGTCAACATCATTGGACTCAAAAAATGGGACAAAATATCTGCAACAACAATCGAATATCAGTGCAATTATGCAGAAGGAAAACGCATAGCCTAGGGCTGTTGAGTTTCATTTGATGCCATTCAGCCGACATTTAGAAATGCCTCATTACTTGGTTCTCGTAATATTGTATTTCTTGCCATATTCCATGGCATAACTATGGGTAGTGACCATTCTTCAAACATTACCACCCTGGTGCAGGACTGTTATTTTATATGCGGAAGAAAGGCCTATAAATGGCTACTGGAAAACTGATATGGTAGCTGTTTCTTAGGTTATTTAGTCCCAGCCATCTGACATATATCTGCTCTACCTCAAGGAAAAATTCAGAATGTTTGAGAGGTTAAAAAGCCTGCCAATTCCTTAGACCAAACTGACTCGTCATGGATTTATCATCATGACTTAGCTTATGCTGGCACCAAAGGACTATCTCATATGGACTTGGGTGATGATGTCATATCGTGGGCTGGTATAATTCCAGCATAAGGAGCAGTAAAATCAATCTAGAAACTGAGAAAACTGTCTAAATTGCTTGAAGTATTAAGCAATACCACATTTTCTACTTTAGAACTAGTGACTGATGAATTGACTGCTATGAGAGCTGTAGTCCTCCAAAACCGTATGGCTCTCGATTTCACCCTAGCAGCGAAAGGCAGAACTTGTGCTTTAACCCAGGAGGAGTTGTTGTGTCTTTTCGGCTTTTCCTGGTTAGGGGTCGCCACAGCGGAACTCCAGTCCACTAATGATTGGCAGTAGATTTTTATGTGCCGAGTCGTCAGCTCTGACGCACAGCCTTCAATGAAGGTATGCCCATTCACGCATGTCTCCACGCAGAAGACGATCTAGCTGAGAATCGAACCAGACTGCGTCTTACTGTAAGGCGACAACGCTACCGCAGCACCACCACCGCAGCACCCAGGAGGTGTGCTGT
>NC_056749.1:825670530-825735530 GCF_019279795.1 Protopterus annectens | reverse complement strand
CTTCAAGAGGAATCTTGATGAGTGTATGGGAGATCGTAGGTTTACCCCGGGTATCACTTCTGTGTTACTGTTAGACAGAGGCACAGTATACTAACCTCAAAAAAGGGCATAGCAAAATAAATTTAAACATTCTGGCTAGGCTTATAAATGTCCTAGGGCAGATAGCCTAGTATGAACCTATGAACCTATGAAGGCCATCTGTGACAAAGCATTGAAGTCTATCGATCATGTCACCCCAGGCTGTCAAATACTGTATCACCTTAGAATGACACCAAAAACTAAGCCATTTAAGTCAGTCATACTGTGTTTGTACTGAGGCATCATCCTAAGTGTAGGTAAAATGCTGCTTAAGGCTAGGGACATACCTGCCTGAGACACATAGTTCAAGAGCTCAGTAAAGTCTGTTTTCATATAGTCCAGAGAGGTATGTCTCAAGTCATTCACACCAACATGGACTATGACAGAGTCATAACAGTACCTGCTGTTGAGAGACTTGAGTGCATGTGTGATATGGGATAGCCTGGCAGCTGACAGACAGCTGACCATGATCTTCTCCTTGTCCAACCTGGTGAGAGGGACATCAGTGTGTCTCATGATGGAATCACCTATGACTAATATGTTTGGTTTGTGCTTTGCCTTAAGGGCTTGACATGTGAGATACTGGTGCAAGAGCTATTATGTGTTGTGTTCTGCAGATGACGTATTATGTGTAGCATGCTTGTGTTTGTGCTTGGAGGGTCTCTGGTATTTAGGTATGTTTCTGGTGAAGACATCAACATATGTAGGTATGTGAGATGTGGGTTTGGGTGGAGTAGGGGGTGAATTGTGCATTCGGATAACCAGCTCATTGTGTTATGCACTGACTGGTGTGTGAGAGGCCATGGATTCAAGCTGTTAATGTAGTTGCATCTCTCACATGTTGTGTTTGTGATACTTGTGGTCAAATGGCATGAATGCATGCATAATATGGTGGATTGTAGCCCCTGATAAGCAACTGACCATGCCTTCCACCTTACTCAGCTTGGTGAGATGGATATCACTGTGTTTCACAATGGAGTCTCCGGTGTCTAGAATGTTGCATTGCATGGTGGCTTGCATTATGGGCTTAGAGGCTGATCCACCGGTGAGATGTAGACCTATGTGTTCATGTGGGTGCTGTTTTCAAAGAGAGCAATTGCGGTTGCTGAGGGTATTTGTTATCTGTACTTCATCAAGGAGGTCTTTGTGATTTTGGAAGGTTCCACTTCAGTGCTCATCATATGTCTGCTTTGAAATGTCTGTGATGTGTATGGCATGTGTACTACTTACTATCTTATTGCATTGGGAGCATTTTTATCTGAGAGCTTTGCCTCCAGTGACATTGTGTAAATACATCTCTCATATACCATATCTGTACCATATCTCTTTTTTTGAGAAAGAACTGGTTGTCAGTAAACATGAGGCAATTTCTACATTGCCTCAGGATGCCTGTATCCACCAAGGAGGTAATAGTCACAGTGGGAAAGTTCATATCCATGGAAATAGACCCTTCTTCATTGATTACATAGTTGTATTGAAAATATCACTCAGTGTCAAAAGTATCCAGTTTGGAACTATGGGGACAGTGCTTGTAACTGCAGGCTAGGTGTTCTGTGTGCAACTCTGTATTGGGGAAAATTCAATCATGCTTTTACAGGAAAAATGTTACTCAAGGTGTTTGCATTTGTATAGAGAACTGCCAAACCCTTGAGAGGAAACTAATGTATACACCCTGAAAAGTTAAGGATGACGTATTTAGGACGCTATTCTGAGTTTAGAAACAAATCATGCAGTACTTACTGAAAACAAAGAATTAGCTTGTCAAGAATGATGAAAAGAGGGCAGTCGCATGAATGGCTACTGCCAGGCTACTACTACTGCTAGTCTCACCACAGGGTCTATATTACATGATCAAAACCTTAGGTTATCGAAGACCTAAAGGTCGATCAAGAAATATTGAACCCTTAATATCGAAAATGGCAGTTTCCACACAGGAAAACAATGCTGTTGGCCAAATTAAAAAAAAGTTATCTGTAGAAATAAAATGCAGGGCTTCCCCCAACACCCCCCCCCAATGTGAGGGGCTGTGCCCAACCCCACCTAAATATGTAACTCGAGATTGCTCTACAGCGGAGAAAGAATAAAATCTGCGTAACGGCCAAACAACTTGTTGCCCTGTGTGGAAATGGCCATTCGCAATTTTCAGACTTCAACTATTTGTGATCAACCTTTAGGTGTTCGATAACCTAAGGTTTTCTCATGTAATAGGGAACCTCACCACAAACTCACTCTGCTAGGATACAATGCTACTTTGCTTCTTCTCTCACCATAAGCAAGACTTTAGTACCAGTCCCAAGATATGAAGCGGGCCAGATACTGTTTGGTGATTCACAGTCTTATCCCAGATGATACACGGGTCTGTAGGCTTGTTGTAGCCTTTTCCAGGTAGATGCCTTGAATAACAACCAGAACAATCAGTTCAGATTTGCATGTATTATTCTTTGGTCCTGAGGTTCATAGGATCTGACTAAGGAAGTGGTCTGATGGTGATTAGGAGCATATGTATATATATATATATATATGACACACATATACAGTACATATCTTACACACACACACACACACACACACACACACACACATATATATATATATATATATATATGTGTGTGTGTATGTATATATATATATATATATATATATATATATATATATATATATATATATATATATATATATATATATATATATATATATATGTATGTACATATATATATATATATATATATATATATATATATATATATATATATATAGGTGTGTATGTGTGTATTGCCCTACATAACCAAATCAAGGAGAGTAAAGCTGCACTAAGCCAAATATAATGTTGGACAATGGGCCAAAAGTAAGGCCTAAACTTTAGATAATGCACTTACAAAATGTGGAAGTGCATAGAATAACATGTGTTGCATTTAGATGACTATTGGGACATCTGAAGTTCACATTTCTGCCAGTCTTCTCTCACATCATGTTCAAAGGATGCTACATTTGACAGCAAACCGCAATGTATTGCGAAATACAGATAAATATGATTCAAACCTGTGCACATGTTGCAAACCTCTGAACAGTGTAGAGTTATAGTGTCCTACTATTCAAGACCATCCAAGATTCATCTCCCTGAGACAGCATGTAGAAACCTTGAACATGTTTTTCACAGGATAGGGATATGTACATATATTGTGAAGCCATATGTTTGTATCTATGCCAGCAACAACACTCACATTCACCCCTTCTCCCCTGTGTCTACTGGATTTTATCACACTTAGATCATCAACTGAACAAGGTGTGCAATGTATAATGTTGTGTGCTCATTCATGAACAATGCAAATTGATTTTGGCATCACCCTACAAAACAAGTGTGAATTCCAAACTAACATGGTTTTGCACTGTTTTGGTCCTTGCAGTTGATGCAGGCCATCAAAGTTTTATCTTCCACAAAGCCTGCTGATGTCATCTACCATAAGATTACCTAAAGTCATAAGTCATACTAATGTCTGACTTGAGCTGTGGCACATGTCTTAAGTACTGTGTTCTATAGTCTGTAAAACTAGATAGGAAGGGCTTTTATTCTCACTGCAGCCAACTTGGTGTGAGTGATGTGCAGTGCTCTGTAAAGAAGTACTGGTACTATTCTCACTACCACCAACTTGGTGTGTGTGGGATGTTAGGCAGAGCATTTTACCTCAGCCTATGGGATTCTGTACACTTCTCTTCAACAGACACTGCTAATGTCATTAGCAATAGATTATTGTTTGCATACATGCACTTGCCTGAACCGTAATCCTGTTATTAGGCAGGGTCACAAGAGCAGACTTACAAATGTGACAATGTATAACTCTAGCAAAATAAGGATCATGCTAATACACCCTTGGGGTTCACAGCATAAAACTCACTCTCTGTAGGCACTCTTTGCAGTGAAGATGTAGATATCTGTACATGCACAGAAAACATGCTCACATTTGCAGTAAGTACTTTGGTCTTGCAAGTCTACAATGCCTTTCAAATCACCATACAGCAAATTGATGTTGTATGAACTAATGTGGGACTATAGTTATGTGCTCCAGGAACCTAAATGTACAGTATGACATACATAGGACATGCTGGAGGGACAGTAGCATCTCTCCAAGGCGGATACTCCTCTGCAGTAGGCCTCACATTCATGTCAAGCAGAGCACCTCCATTACCCTATTGAAGGGCAGGCTGCATGAATTGGTGTGAAACTGTTATCTAATATGGATCATGGTCACTGTGGACCTTGCTGGACTGACCTTGGACATCTATGTCACTTGTTATTGAAAATTATATTGTGATGCAACAACTATGCTCCTAATCACCATCAGACCACTTCCTTAGTCAGATCCTATGAACCTCAGGACCAAAGAATAATACATGCAAATCTGAACTGATTGTTCTGGTTGTTATTCAAGGCATCTACCTGGAAAAGGCTACAACAAGCCTACAGACCCGTGTATCATCTGGGATAAGACTGTGAATCACCAAACAGTATCTGGCCCGCTTCATATCTTGGGACTGGTACTAAAGTCTTGCTTATGGTGAGAGAAGAAGCAAAGTAGCATTGTATCCTAGCAGAGTGAGTTTGTGGTGAGGTTCCCTATTACATGAGAAAACCTTAGGTTATCGAACACCTAAAGGTTGATCACAAATAGTTGAAGTCTGAAAATTGCGAATGGCCATTTCCACACAGGGCAACAAGTTGTTTGGCCGTTACGCAGATTTTATTCTTTCTCCGCTGTAGAGCAATCTCGAAGTTACATATTTAGGTGGGGGTTGGGCACAGCCCCTCACATTGGGGGGGGGTGTTGGGGGAAGCCCTGCATTTTATTTCTACAGATAACTTTTTTTTAATTTGGCCAACAGCATTGTTTTCCTGTGTGGAAACTGCCATTTTCGATATTAAGGGTTCAATATTTCTTGATCGACCTTTAGGTCTTCGATAACCTAAGGTTTTGATCATGTAATATAGACCCTGTGGTGAGACTAGCAGTAGTAGTAGCCTGGCAGTAGCCATTCATGCGACTGCCCTCTTTTCATCATTCTTGACAAGCTAATTCTTTGTTTTCAGTAAGTACTGCATGATTTGTTTCTAAACTCAGAATAGCCCTAAATACGTCATCCTTAACTTTTCAGGGTGTATACATTAGTTTCCTCTCAAGGGTTTGGCAGTTCTCTATACAAATGCAAACACCTTGAGTAACATTTTTCCTGTAAAAGCATGATTGAATTTTCCCCAATACAGAGTTGCACACAGAACACCTAGCCTGCAGTTACAAGCACTGTCCCCATAGTTCCAAACTGGATACTTTTGACACTGAGTGATATTTTCAATACAACTATGTAATCAATGAAGAAGGGTCTATTTCCATGGATATGAACTTTCCCACTGTGACTATTACCTCCTTGGTGGATACAGGCATCCTGAGGCAATGTAGAAATTGCCTCATGTTTACTGACAACCAGTTCTTTCTCAAAAAAAGAGATATGGTACAGATATGGTATATGAGAGATGTATTTACACAATGTCACTGGAGGCAAAGCTCTCAGATAAAAATGCTCCCCATGCAATAAGATAGTAAGTAGTACACATGCCATACACATCACAGACATTTCAAAGCAGACATATGATGAGCACTGAAGTGGAACCTTCCAAAATCACAAAGACCTCCTTGATGAAGTACAGATAACAAATACCCTCAGCAACCGCAATTGCTCTCTTTGAAAACAGCACCCACATGAACACATAGGTCTACATCTCACCGGTGGATCAGCCTCTAAGCCCATAATGCAAGCCACCATGCAATGCAACATTCTAGACACCGGAGACTCCATTGTGAAACACAGTGATATCCATCTCACCAAGCTGAGTAAGGTGGAAGGCATGGTCAGTTGCTTATCAGGGGCTACAATCCACCATATTATGCATGCATTCATGCCATTTGACCACAAGTATCACAAACACAACATGTGAGAGATGCAACTACATTAACAGCTTGAATCCATGGCCTGTCACACACCAGTCAGTGCATAACACAATCAGCTGGTTATCCGAATGCACAATTCACCCCCTACTCCACCCAAACCCACATCTCACATACCTACATATGTTGATGTCTTCACCAGAAACATACCTAAATACCAGAGACCCTCCAAGCACAAACACAAGCATGCTACACATAATACGTCATCTGCAGAACACAACACATAATAGCTCTTGCACCAGTATCTCACATGTCAAGCCCTTAAGGCAAAGCACAAACCAAACATATTAGTCATAGGTGATTCCATCATGAGACACACTGATGTCCCTCTCACCAGGTTGGACAAGGAGAAGATCATGGTCAGCTGTCTGTCAGCTGCCAGGCTATCCCATATCACACATGCACTCAAGTCTCTCAACAGCAGGTACTGTTATGACTCTGTCATAGTCCATGTTGGTGTGAATGACTTGAGACATACCTCTCTGGACTATATGAAAACAGACTTTACTGAGCTCTTGAACTATGTGTCTCAGGCAGGTATGTCCCTAGCCTTAAACAGCATTTTACCTACACTTAGGATGATGCCTCAGTACAAACACAGTATGACTGACTTAAATGGCTTAGTTTCTGGTGTCATTCTAAGGTGATACAGTATTTGACAGCCTGGGGTGACATGATCGATAGACTTCAATGCTTTGTTACAGATGGTCTTCATCTGTTACCCTGGGATTTCAGCTACTGGTTAATGCTCTTGCCACAGACATAGTGCCTTTTTAGGCAGTGTCTAAAGAACAGAAATCCTGATGTGAAAACTCAAAAAACAACCTCAAGGTTATGCTGCTAAACGCCAGGAGTCTTAACATGAAACTGCAGATACTGGAAGCAGTCCTCACCTTGGAAGACTTAGACATTTGTGCAGTCACGGAGACCTGGTTCAAGGCTGTTAAGAGCACCTCAACCATACCGGGCTACACCTCCTTCCACACATTTTGATGGTTAGTGTTTTTAATAAGTTGAAATACATGGTATGGATTTCCTGGGTCATAGATGGTGACCTATGGCTTGCTTGGAAGTAGCATTGGAATTTACCTATAGTGATTTGAACATGTAGCAGCTCAGTTGCATTGTCCTGTTTGACCAACCTTGAAGTATACTTAGTTTTGATGTACAAAGAGACACCTCTACCTTTTGTCCCTGCCTGTGAAGTAACTGGTCCAAATGTGTGGAAGGCATAATAACACTGCACTTTTGGTGTGCTCTTTGCAGCTTTAAACCATGTGTCAATGACCACACAGACATCAGCATTCTCTAGGGATGCCGACAAACTGAAGAAGTGAAAAATAAAGCAGGTGGTGTAGCATTATCTATTAATGGTAAATACACCTCCACATTGGTTCCTCCACACTGGATATACATCATGATTTCCCGGAGATACTTCAGGTGAAATTAACTGTTGGTAGGACACCTATTCAAGTTATTGCCAGCTACAACAAACCCTCCATGAATAAGGACACCAACTCTGCTTAATTGGATCTACTTGAGTTTATCAAGATCCATCTGAACACCCTGGTTTTGGGCTACTTTAACTACCCATCCATTGGCTATGCAGATTACTTAGGCTCTTACTCATTTGCCCAAAGGTTCTTTGACTTTGGACCAGCTGGTTGATACCCCCAAAAGGGGTGCCAACATCCTGGATGTGGTGCTTACTAATATGGGGATCACTGTAGCACCCCCCACCGTGAGGTCTTCCCCAGTGAGATCTGACCACAAATCAGTCTCATTTGAAGTAACTATTACACCTAACCTCCCAGCAGCAAGTAAACAAAAACATTTCTCCAAAGCAGCTTATAAATTCTTATGGGATGGTATAAATAGCTTTATTGCACCTTACCCCAGCAGATGGAATTGGGAACTATGCAGAGTTCTACACCAATGCTTTATACAAAGACCTGTAAAACTGTATTGACTTGGCCATACCTGATAAGACTAAAACAAGCTCCTCAAGGAAAAGCACACCTGCCTGGCGGATAACTGCCATTAACAGGCTTTACAATAAGAGAAAGAAATTGCTGTCTAAGAGTAAGAGGGAGTGAATCCTAAACTGAAAACACTCCCTCCTCAGCTTAAACAAGCAAATAAGACTTCTCGTGAAGTCCTCCAAAGTAAACTACAGTTACATATTAGCTTGCTAAATTAAGGACAACCATAATGCGTTCTTTAGTTACATCTGTAACCTTAAAGGAAAGGCCCACATTTGTGCCAAACTGGTAGTTAATGATACCACATATACTGAGCCTGTGGACATAGCTAACCTGTTAGCAGACAGGTTCTGTGAAAACTTCACTATCCTGTCCCCCACCACACGTACCCCATTACATCCTTATCACCTGCCTTCTACCTTGTACCTCTAAAGAGCAGGTCATACATGGCCTCTCTAAGGCAAAATGCACAGCAACTATGGGACCTGATGACATTTCAGGTTGCATCCTACATGGTCTCAAACTAGAATTAACAAAACCACTGGGTACTCTTTTCAACCATAATCTGTCTAAGCTCCATTTTCATCCCAGCTGAATGGGAAACAGCCACTGTAATCCTCTTGCACAACGGTGGTGATTCCACTGACCTTGGGAACTATAGACCTAGTAACCTGACTAGCCCTGTCTGCAAGGCCATGGAGTGAATGATCATGGACCTTATCAAAAAAGATATAAGTAATCTCCAGACACCTGACCCTACTCAGTCTGGATTTGTCAAAAGGAGATCATGCCTATTAAACCTGGTTGACCTCTTTGAGACACTCAAGAAGGGCTTGGAAAAGGGGAAATCTGAGCATACAGCCTACCAAGACATAGCCAAGGCTTTTGACACTATTCCTCACTCAGGCATCATTGACAAACTCAACCAGCTAGGTATCAACCCATATATCATTAAATGGGTCACTAACTTGCTCACTGATAGAGCCCATATGGTCAAAATAGGGGAATCCACCTCTAACAGCAGACCCATAACCCATGGTGTTCCACAAGGATCAGTCCTGGGACCTCTACTGTTTGGAATCTATTTCTCTGAAGTACAAGCTAAAACTAAAGGTCTGTGTCTTACAATGTTTGCTGATTACTGCAAACTGGAAGCGGTCATACAATCTCCAAACAATGTCAACATCCTACAAGACAGTGTTACACAAACAAATGACTAGTGCCAATGTCATGGCCTTAAACTCAAACCAAAATAATGTATTATCATCTCTTTCATGTTCCTGCTAACTACCACATCAATAACACCCTATGTATGCACTCAGTGGTGAGATACCCAGACACACAGGTTGACAGCAACCTTACCTTTGAACACCATGTCTCCACAGTGATAAGAAGGGCATTCTATATTGCTCATCTCATAAGTAAGGGGATTGGATCCAGAAAAAAAAAAGACATTATAACCTCTCTGTAATCTTCTCTTATCAAACCAGTAATTGAGTACAATGCCTCTTTTGGTATGTACCTTTCCAAATACCTGCACCAGAAAGGTTCATCACAAGAAAAATCCAAGGTTTTCAGCATCAGTCCTATGCGGATCATCTGAAATTACTGACACTTTACTGTATTTCATACAGACTACTCAGAGGTGAGCTATGCCGTGCATATAAGGCAATCTATTACCTTGCTTTATTAGAAATGATGCATATCTGCAAGTCAAATGGTACACGGGTTACTCGCTCTAAAGACCTTAACCTGGTATATGTCATTCATAGAAACTGCTGGAGGGACAGCTTTGTCTCCTAGAGGTTACCACACCTTTGGAATGGACTTTCACTTCTTGTCAAACAGAGCACCTTATTGGCCTTCTTCAAATGCAATCTGGATGATTGGATGGGTAACCGTAATTCACCCTGGGGGTTCCACATGTGTCCCTCTTAGTGGCAATTGCTGTTGAACATAGAAATAAGGGCACAACTTGGCTAGGATTGTAAGGGCCCTAGGGCCATTAGCCTAGTAACTTCTTATGATCCAATGATGTGACTCACTCATAGTCCATGTGGGAGTATATGACCTGAGACATGCCTCCCTAGACTATATTTAGAGAGACTTCTTGGAGCTCTTGAAATATGTGTCTCATTCTGGTATGAGCCTAGCACTGAGCAGCATTTCACCTTCTCCAAGAATGATGCCACAATATGAACACAGATTATTGACTTTAATAATTGGCTTAGTTTCTGGTCTCATTTCAAGGGGGTGCAATAGTCAACAGACCAGGCTGCTTTGGCAGGGATGGTCTGCACCTCTCCCTCTAGTCTTTCTGATATTAGCTAAAACATTTTCTTACGCCATAGTGCCTTTATTAGGCAATGCCAATCTGGAACTACTTCTGACACAGCAAGTCAAAAACTAAGAAAATCTGAAGTTATTACTGTTAAATGCTAGGAGTCTAAACAAAAAACTCCACTCCCTAGAGAATGCTGATGTCTGTGTGGTCATTGACACATGGTTTAAAGCTGCAAAGAGCACACCAAAAGTGCAGTGTTATTATGCCTTCCACACATTTGGACCAGTTACTTCACAGGCAGGGACTAAAGGTAGAGGTGTCTCTTTGTACATCAAAACTAAGTATACTTCAAGGTTGGTCAAACAGGACAATGCACTTGAGCTGCTACATGTTCAAATCACTATAGGTAAATTCCAATGCTACTTCCAAGCAAGCCATAGGTCACCATCTATGACCCAGGAAATCCATACCATGTATTTCAACTTATTAAAAACACTAACCATCCAAACCAAAACCATATTCATGGGTGACTTTAATTACCCAACTATTAACCGGGACTCCTATATGACACCAAACATACAGGTACAGAGATTCCTGGATTTTGTAAACACAAACTTCCTGGACCAGATAGTAAATATGCCTAACAGGGTTGCAACCATGCTGCATCTGGTTCTCACCAATATGGGAGAGTGATGCACACACCCTACTGTAATGTCTTCCCTGGTAAGGTCAGAACACAAAGTGGTCTCTTTAAAGTAAAAATAACACCTGGACCTCCAGCTAAACATAGAATATTCAGGAACTACTGTAAGGTTAACCTCCAGCTATTATGTGATAACCTGGCAACGTTTCAACCCCCCAAAACCCTGAGAACACTGCAGCCTATGCAGCAGTTGTCACAGAAATCCTGTATGAGCATGTTAATAGCTGGATACAGGCAGCTGTACCCACCAGGGAGAAGTACAGAGCTAACTGAAAATCAAACCAGACTGGTGGAATCACAGAATCAATAGGCTGTATAACAGAAGGAAGAAAATCATGGCAAAACTTAGGAGGTGCAGCACACAGCAGGATAAAAGCACTGTTATCAAACTAAACAAAAAATGAGAGGACAAATACAGTCTACTAAAGCCAAATCTGAGGTAAGTTTCACCTCCCAAGTCAAGGACAACCACAAAGCATACTTTAGCTATGTCCGCAGCCTCAAAGACAATTGTGCACAGAGCTCATTGGAAATGGAACAATCTATAATGAACCAGAAGATATAGCAAACCTCCTGGCTGATAATTTCAGCTCCAAATTTACCCCTTTCTCCCAATCAACCTGCCCTCAGGAAATACCATCAAATATAACTACCCCCACTATGTCTGCAGTATAGGTCTTTAATGCTCTCTCTAAGACCAATTACACTACATCAACTGGCGGAGAGACTATCCCAAGATGTCTTCTAAATAGTATGAAACATGACCTATCAGGGCCTCTAGAATTACTGTAGCCTCCAAATAGGCTTTGTGCCTCATTAATGGAGAACAGCAACAGTCATCCCTCCCCACAAAGGTGGGCCATCTATGACCCTGGAAGCTACAGATCCAGAAGTCTCACTAGCCTTATATGTAAAGCCATGGAAAGAATTATCATGGAAATGATCAGCTGAGATATAGTACACCTCCAGATACTGTTCCCAACCCAGTTTGGTTTCATCAAGGGCAGATCATGCACTCCCAACCTGGTGGGCCTCTTTTAGAAGGTTACCAAGGCAATGGATGAAGGAAAATGGTTTACACTGTCTATCATGACCTAACAAGGTATTTCACACTATACTCCAATTAGGCATTGTTGACAAACTCAAGAGGTTTTTTTGTGTTTCTGGTTTGTGGGGGAGAGTTTTTCACAATTTTGTGGATGCAGTACATTTTGCGGTTCCCATGGAGAACAGATCTCCATCCCTCAAAGGGCAAGACGAGCTTGGCCATTTCAGGAAGTTGGTTGGACAATTGACTGAGCTTATAGATCTGCTGATACCTTTGTGTAAAACTTTGATGGGAACATATTCACAAGCGTCCCAGAAGGCAGGAAGCAGAAATAGTGAGCCGATAGGGCAAAAAAGCAAGAGGAAGAGGGAGCTGATGGACAATGGCCTCCACGCCGGCGACTCTTCAGAACCGAATGGTGGAACCTTTAATCCTGCAGTTACACTGAGGGTGCTTTTGGACTTTAATACTGTGGATAATAGATTGGGAGGTGTCGGCATCAATTTACACAACGCGGGTCTTAACAACTCAGGTATTGTTTCTCCTGGTAGACCCGTAAAAACTAATGACTGGTTAAATAGAAGTTTTTGCTTCAAGCTGGACAGTTTTAACCTGAAAGGGAATAAGAATGGTGATTCTTATAATAAAATGGTGGATAATTTATCTAAAAATATGTTTAAATATAGATCGTTACTTATTGAGAATGCATATTTAACTGAATGTATCAGTAGGAACGTTGTTCCTAAAGGTCTCAGAATTTATAAATTTCCCAATAATGTACAATTGGGCTCAGTATTTCACAAGGAATTGCTCAAAGTGTTCAACAAAAGTGTTTAGATATTTTAAAATTAATTATTAAAGAGAATAACAGAAATCTATTAGTCCTACAAAAGGATATAGATGTATTAGAGGAGCTTATTAAAGAAGAATTATTTTTTGGTATTAAGGAGGAGAGAGATAAATATAAGATAAGGGGTGAAATAGATGAAAAATGTAATGGATTGATTAATAGGAAAATGGAGAAGTTGAAACGTGATTTGTTAGATTATGAAAATGAGGTGAGTTACCCTAAACCATCTACTTATACATATAACAAAAAGAATAGTTATAACAGAAGCAATAAAAACAGTTATATACAAGGACACGATATGGAATCTGATGAAATGAGGGAAAGATGGAGGGAAGAAATATATGATAAAGAATTTCCCCCATTAGATAGGGACACTAGGACTATGGAAATATATAAGCCACAGAATGGAAAATTTCCTATAAGAAGGGGGGAGAAGGGGGAAGGGGAGATATTAAAAAGATATACCCCAGACCCAGAAATCAATATTAATATTAATATTAATATTAATATTGACGAGAATGATATAAGTGAGGAAAGAGTTATTAATTCTTCAAAAGGGTTTACTATCTATAATTATAGTGATGTCACTCTAAAAGAAGAACATTTTAGCTTGTTAGGGAAGGGTTTTAGATTTATTCCGCAAGTTAAAGGAGAATTGACATCCACATATTTGGATTTAAAATTATTTTTCAGAAAGATTAATTTAAATTTAATATGTAGTAAGAATGATAAACAAAATAAAGTATATTCTAACCAAACTTTGGTGAAGCCTTCAATATTTAACCCACCCATGCATCCACAACTTAAAAATTTAGAGAATGTTATGGAAGCAGAAATAAGAAAAGTACATAAAAGAACTGGATGTAATACGAATCTTAATAAGGATGAATATAAAGTGTTAAATGAGTTAAAAAATAACTCTAGGGTGAGAATAATGAAACCAGATAAGGGTGTGGGGGCTGTATTTATGGACATCATTACATATGAAGGCAAAATGAATAAAATTTTGAGAGATGAAAACAAATATGCTGTGGTGTCTAAAAATGAAATTTGGTTAGCTTATAAGATAATTGACATGGAATTAGAAGGTATGTATAATGAAGCAACTATTGATGGAAGTACTTTAACTTATTTACGGGTGGAAAAACCGAAGATACCAGTAATTTATGGTATCCCTAAGGTACATATGAACGTGATAGATCCACCACTGAGATCGTCTCAGCAGATGGCTCTAAAACACTACCCTTAGCCAAATATATAGATAGTAAAACTAAACATATTTGGGTTAATAAGTCAGCTATTTTAAAAGTTTCATGGGACCTTTTAAGGGTAGTTGAGTCAAAAATGTATACTGAAAATCTATTATTTGTGACAATTGATATAGCTGATTTATTCTCATCTATCCCCTGTCTTAAAGGTATGAAAATGTTTGAGGAAGAAGTGTTTTTGGATAAAATATTAACAAATAAAGACAAAGTAATGTGCACAGGCTTAATGGATATGGTACTTAAAAATAATTTCCTATTGTTTAATGGAGAATTTTTTCAACAAACCCAAGGTGTTGCCATGGGGGCAGCCTGTGCACATACATTTGCCAATATAGTATTGGCTAACTGGGAAGAAATGTATGTGCTTAATTCTAGTTTCCACTCTTGTTGGAGCCTATACAAGAGGTTTCTGGATGACATAATTATTTTTTGGATAGGGGGGAATGAAAAATTAAAGGAATTTATAAAGTACATCAATGAAACTACTGATTTCCTTAGATTTACTTTTAATGTTTCTGAAAATAATTTACAATTTTTAGATATAGAAATATATAAAAGTGAAGGTACATTTGCATCTAAAGTATATATAAAATCAACCTATTGTAATTCCTATCTACATTATAACAGTGCACACCCAACACATTGTAAGAAAAATATAATAAAAGGTCAGTTTGTGAGGGGGTCATGAATGACAAGTAAATGTAAAGATTTTAAAGTAGAATGTGACCTATTGGAAGGAATGTTTTTGGATAGGGGGTATGATAGTGAGCATATTGCTAATATTAGATTAGAAATAGAGAAAGGTAGAATAGATAAATTTAAACGAATTTTAGGCATCAAAAACTAATGACAATCAAAAGGTAGGAAAGAAAAACTCTAACTTAAATGAAGAATATAGACATGCCCTTATATTAGAATATAATGCCTTAAATCAGAATATTAGGTCAGCGTTTTATAAAGAATGGAAAAAGTTAAGGCATTTACTGATTTAGAAGAACTACCTAGAAACACCCCTAGGGTGGTGTATAAAAATTTTAATAATATAAAGGAATGCTTAGAATATAAGAGGAATGAAGATAGAGGAAACGACTCTAATAAAAGAGGTACATTTAAATGTGGGAAGTGTAGTCAACGGGAGTATATAGTTAATGAGGAAAATATATATATTGAAAGTAGGGGTAGATGGATTAAGAGTAAAGGACTTTATAAGTGTGATACCAAGGGTTTGGTATATCTTGCAACCTGTGTTAAATGTGGGTCCTTTTATATAGGTAAAACAGAGAGAACCCTAAAAAGAAGAATTTACGAACATACCTATGATATAATAAAAAAGAGAGAAGCTAATGCTTTGTATAAGCATTCAAAGGTATGTGAGGGAAGTAAATTCTATTTTTTTTGTAGTAGAACATATAAAAAGTAATATTGGGGGGGACCATGGGAGGACACCATAGGATATAAAGAATTATGGTGGCAAGTGACACTTGAAGCAAATAAATCCCCAGGATTAAATGAACATGTATCATTACTACCCCTATTGAAATTAAAGGCAGCTAAAATGTGAATTTGAGTGCAATATAGTATTTTATCAATAGGTGGTGGTGTTGTATTAGTAAATATGTACTCTTCTTTTTATGTGAAGCTTTTCTATATATATAAAAAAAGAGAGATATGAATTTAGCCCCTTTAATAATTGTATTAACTTTTAGATGGTAATTTATGAATTTTAGTAGATATAAGTCAGAAGTTTTTAATATGAATTGAATGAGAGTTTATTTAGTAAGAATTAAAAGGAATTTTAAATGTGTTTATTTATAGAAAGAACTAATAGCGATTTTAATATTAATGAGCCCATAGGATGCAAGTTGATTTGTGTATTTGAATTTGTTTAATAATTTTGATTGGATAATGATAATGGAAGATGTATATGAGTGATTTGTTGAATGTAAGATGTTATCTGATGAAGTCCAGTGGATAGGACGAAAACGCGTATGAATTTGAAAGTGCATTAATAAACAATCGTTTTATTTATTGGTTTTTGGCTCGTGGTGAAATTACAGTGTTTTACGGAGACCTTCTTGAGGGAATTTGCACATTTTTTGTGTTTCTGGTTTGTGGTGGAGAGTTTTTCGCAAACTCAAGAGGTTAGGTACAAACTTGCATGTCACCGGGTGGATAGCCAACTGACTCACAGTTAGGACCCAGGAAGTTAGAAATAGGGAGTCCACCTCTACAAAGAGGACTGTCATAATTGGACTCCCTCACAAATCAGTCCTTGGACCACTCCATTTTGGGATTTACTTCTCTGAAGTCAAGGTCAATGTCAGTGGTCTCTAGCTGACTAAATTGGCAGATGATTGCAAATTAGGAGCTGTAATTGAATCCCACGCCAACTCAAAAGTTCTCCAGGAGAGGCTGACACAGACATACAACTGGTGTCAAAGACATAGAATAAAACTAAATGCCAAGAAATGCATAACACTATGTTTTGGGAAGTCATCCACCCCTGGTAAATATCATATTAACAACACACCTCTAACAGCTGACCCACTAGTCAGGGACTTGTGGACACACATAGATAGTAATCTAGCCTTTGACTGTCACGTATCTATAGTATTGAGAAAATCATTCTATGTTGCACAACTTATAAACAAAAGTATGGCATCTAAGTCCAAGGAAGTCATTGTTCAACTGTCTTCAACATTCATCAGAGCTATCATTTATTGCAATGCCCCCTTTGGTATGTACCTAACCGGGCATATCCACCAATTGGAACGTTTCCAGAGGATCCTCACTAAACCAATACAGGGTGTAAGTAAAATGTCTTATGCAGACCATGTCAAGGCACTATCCCAGTATTCTGCCCCCTACAGGCTTTTGAGGGGAGATCTATGCCTGTCATACAGGTCATTGTCAGACCCCACTCTGGACCTCCTGCATCTCTACAAAAGAAATACCACCAAAAATACCCATTCTACTGACTTACACCTTGCCTGTGATATAAATAGGATGTGCTGGGGAGACAGGTATGTATCACACAGACTACTTCCTCTATGGAACAGGCTCCCCATCCATGTGAAGCAGAGCTCCTCCTTAAACCAAATCAAGTGCAACTTGGACAGTTGGATAGGGAACAGGAAATTCATCCCTGGTTTGGAACATATGTCTCTGATAGACACAGGCAAATTGTAAATGGTTAATCAACAAGTCCCCTGCTTGCAAATGTTTCATCTGCCAAACGCCTGCTTACACTTATCAAGGTTATTAGATCTTGTCAGAGATTTGTGATGCATGGCTAGGCTTAAAGAAGCCTTTGTGTTCATTAGCCTAGTACACATCTATGAACCTATGAACTCATACTGTATTACCATTCTGATGACATTTATCTTCTCCGCTGACATTCACTCCTGTGCCCTGACATTGATGGGTTGATTGTAAACGTGTACCCATAAGTGTGTACTACACAATTCTGAAAGTGAAACATAAATATTTTCATGAGACACATTTCATTGTGTGACTCCACAGCGCTTATAGCAGCATCCATTGTAACATACACAAATTATTGTCCTGTCCACAGTATAAATGGCAAAGTACAATATCTGTAAATGAGCAGTGCAAGTAGCATGTCAGCAGCACCAGTGCATGACAGGAATTCATGCTAAAGAAGATAGTCACCCTGTGCATCACACACATAGCTTTATTTTCCTGCATCTGGAAAAAGATGACAGGGATGTGGCACAGTTATCATCCCTTGCACAGTGTGTTGTGTGGGAGTGCAGGAGGCCTAGGCTGGCATAGGTTGGCAAGCGTGTGTGTGTGTGAGTAAGGAAAGGAAGCAGGCAACATGGACCATGTAGATATTGCGTGTGTGTCTGTAGGTGTCCTCAATGTGACAGTGGTGTTGAGTGTCTGCATGAACACAGCCAAGCTCAGTGCTAGCCCTACATGTCTGTATGATGGACAGCTGTGAGCTGTGCATGGTAGAGTTGACAGTTCATTGTCTCCATCCTCGAACATGAGAATTGGCTCAGCCAAGAGATGCATGCCCAAGGTAAGATGCTGTGCTGCTACCTGATGGTGACTGATGTCTTCTAGGCATGTGTCCTCCACAGTAACACCCAGGACCATGAGCTCATGGCCTGCTACACCTTGGTGTGGACAGCACAATCCCCTCTGGAGCACTGAATGTACTGCCACTACAGGTGTGTGATTGGGCATAGCCACATTGACTCTCAGCAGATGTAGTTGCTGACCTACACCCATGAGGCCGACACTCAACTCCAATCAGATGTTCCAACAGACAACGTGCATTCCAAGATAGATAGTGTGCGATCTATCTCAGACCTACCTCTTTCCACTGTGTTAGTCAACTGATCCAGGGAATCAACAACACGGTGGTGGCAGTCACAGATGTCAGACTGTGCTGCATCCTTAACCCTGAGCATTGGTTGGCAGTTCCTTTCTGAATGTGCCTGTGCCTCCCATGATGGACCTAAACATACACTGAGTGACAAGTGATGAGACACTTGCAACAGGTGGTGGAGGGACAGCCGTTCTCCTATGAGCACCCCTATCAATCCACCTCTGTGGAACCTCGCCAACAGTTTGGCTATGGCCAATGTTAACAGTCACTGAAGCAACAGTAGCCACACTTCCCTGTTCAATGTCCCCACCCTCTGACTGTCCAATATCTGTAACCTCAGGGGACTGGGTATGAATAGGCATACTGGCTGTGTACTGTGATAATGATGGTGGATGATGGATGTTAACCTCAGTGTCTGATTCAGTCTGTTCAACTGCCAGCTGTGCCTCAATTTGGCTACCATTATCATCAGAGTCTGAAGAGACACTGCCTTCAGGGGGTATAGGGGACAAAGACCAATATTCCTAGTCACTTGTGATAAAACGAAAAAGCAATACATTAATACGTGCACTACTGTGCTCTGCACTACTATGGTGCAAAATATGTTAAACTGTATACACTGCTGTCACTATTACAGACTTTTATACCTCCTACCCTCAGAAAGAAGAACATGTGGACTTTGTTTTCTAACTCCAGTTGTTTGACTATATGCATTTAAACACTCACAATAGTGCATGTGCATTTCTGTTTGTTAGAATATATATACATATATATATATATATATATATATATATATATATATATATATATATATATATATATATATATATCTTCTTCTTCTTTCAGCTGCTGCCATTAGGAGTTGCCACAGCGAATCATCTGTTTCCATTTCTTCCTGTCCTTTGTATCTTAAGCTGTCACACCAACCACCTGCATGTCCTCTCTCACCACATCCATAAACCTTATCTTAGGCCTTCCTCTTTTCCTGTTACCTTGCAGCTTCATCCTTAGCATCTTTTTCCCAATATACTCTGCATCCCTCCTCAGCACATGTCCAAACCAATGTAATCTTGCCTCTCTGGCTTTGTCTCCAAGCCTTCCAACCTGGGCTGACCCTCTAATATACTTATTCCTAATCCTGTTCACCCTCATCACACCCAATGCACATCTTAACATCTTTAACTCTGCCATGTCCAGCTCTGACTCCTGCCTTTTTGTCAATGCCACTGTTTCCAACCCATATAACATAGCTGGTCTCACTACCCTCTTGTAGACCTTCCCTTTCCCTCTTACTGATACTCGTCTGTCACAAATCACTCCTGACACTCTTCTCCACCCACTCCATCCTACCTGTACTCTCTTCTTCACCTCTCTTCCACACTCACCATTACTCTGAACTGTTGATCCCAAGTATTTAAACTCATCCACCTTCACCACCTCTACTCCCTGCATCCTCACCATTCCTCTATCCTCCCTCTCATTCACACACATATATTCTGTCTTAGTCCTGCTGATCTTCATTCCTCTTCTCTCTAGAGCATATCTCCACCTCTCCAGGGTCTGCTCCACCTGTTCTCTACTCTCACTACAGATCATAATGTCATCTGCAAACATCATAAACCATAGGGACTCCTGTCTGATCTTGTCTGTCAACCTGTCCATCACCATTGCAAATAAGAAAGGGCTCAGAGCTGATCCTTGATGTAATCCCACCTCCACCTTAAACGCATCTGTCACTCCCACCGCAGACCTCACCACTATCACACTACCCTCGTAGATATCCTGTACCACTGTTACATACTTTTCTGACACTCCCGATTTCCTCATACAATACCATAACTCCTCTCTAGGCACCCTGTCATATGCTTTCTCTAAGTCCACAATGACACAATGCAACTCCTTCTGACCTTCTCTGTACTTCTCCATCAACACTCTCAGAGAAAACATCGCATCTGTAGTGCTCTTTCCAGGCATGAAAACATACTGCTGATCACTAATCACCACCTCCCTTCTTAACCTAGCTTCTACTACTCCATAACTTCATGCTGTGACTGATCAATTTAGTCCCTATGTAGTTACTACAGCTCTGCACATCACCCTTATTCTTAAAAATCGGTACCAAAACACTTTTTCTCCATTCCTCAGGCATCCTCTCACTTTCCAATATTTCCTTAAACAATCTAGTTAAAAACTTCACTGCCATTTCACCTAAATACCTCCATGCTTCCAGAGGTATGTCATCTGGACCAACAGCCTTTCGATTTTTCATCCTCTTCATAGCTGTTCTTACTTCCTCCTTGCTAATCCACTGCACTTCGTGATTCATTATCCACACATCATCCAGCCTTCTCTCCCTCTCATTCTCTTCATTCATCAACCCCTCAAAGTACTCTTTCCATCTGTTCAACACACTCTCCTCACTAGTGAGTACTTTTCCCTCATTATCATCTTTACTAGCTCGGTCCCTCTGTCTAGCCAATCGTTACAGGTCCTTTTCTCCCTCCTTAGTGTCTAACCTTTCATACAACTCTTCATATGCTTTATCCTTAGCCTTCGCCACCTCTCTTTGCCATGCACCTCATCTCCTTAAACTCCTGTCTACTTTCTTCATCTCTCTGACAATCCCACTTCTTCTTTGCCAACCTCTTTCTCTGTATACTCTCCTGTACTTCCTCATTCCACCACCATGTCTCCTTGTTGTCCTTCCTCTGTCCAGATGTCACACCAAGCACCTTTCTAGCCGTTTCCCTTACTTGCTCTGCTGTAGTTACCCAGCTATTCAGTAACTCTTCACTGCCACCCATTGCCTGTCTTAACTCTTCCATGAACTCCACCTCACAATTACCCTTTTTCAATTTTCACCATTTGATCCTTGGTGCTGCCCTCACACTCCTCCTCCTCTTCTTGATCACCAATGTCATCCTACAATCCACCATCCTATGCTGCCTAACTACACTTTCCCCTGCCATCACTTTACAGTCTCCAATCTCCTTCAGACTGGCCCTTCTACATAAGATATAATCCACCTGAGTGCATCTTCCTCCACTCTTGTATGTCACCCTATGCTCCTCCCTCTTTTTAAAATATGTAGTCACCACAGCCATGTCCATCCTTTTCACAAAATCCACTACCATCTGACCTTCTGCATTCCTTTGCTTAACACTATACCTACCCATCACTTCCTCATCCCCTCTGTTCCCTTCACCAACATGCCCATTGAAATCTGCTCCAATCACCACTCTCTCGCCCTTGAGTACAGTCATCACCACTTCATCCAACTCACTACAAAATGTTTCTTTCTCATCCATCACACACCCAACTTGTGGAGCATATGCACTAACAACAGTCATCATTACACCATCAATTTCCAGCTTCATAAACATCACTCTATCCGACACTCTTTTCACCTCCAAAACACTCTTAGCATACTGTTCTTTTAGGATATCCCCTACGCCATTTCTCCTCCCATCCACACAACGATAAAACAATTTGAACCCACCTCTGATACACGTAGCCTTGCTCCCCTTCCATCTGGTCTCTTGCACACACAATATACCAACCTTTCTTCTGTCCATCATATCAGCTAGCTCTCTCCCTGTACCAGTCATACTGCCAACATTCAAAGTTCTGACCCTCACTACCACAGTCCTAGCCTTTATCTGACTTCGGGCATGCCTTCCTCTTCTTCTCCTCCTTCGGCCAACAGTAGCCCAATTTTCTCCAGTACCCTGTTGGCCAACAGTACTGGTGGCAGTTGTTGTTAACCCGGGCCTTGACCGATCCGATATATATATATATATATATATATATGTTAAAGGATTATAGAAAAGTGTTTGGCATCCATACTCTGTGTGATAATTGTTCCATGACTCTGTGTGATAATTGTTCCATGACTAGTACAGCTGCAAGGAGAACTGCAGATAAGGGTGACTCCCTAATTCCTGACTAACACAGGTGCAAGGACGACCAGAGACAGGAACGATTCCCTAAGTTTTAAAGGTTGTCACATAATTTACCTTGAAACAGGACATAGATCAGCTTATCAGCAGACTGTATGACATCAAGCAAATACCAAAATATTAACTGCAAAAGATTGCTTTCATGAACAGGATCCAAATGGTACAAAAACGTATAAAAGGACAGTAAAACTGAATGCTGTTAGATCTGATACTTTGTTAGATCTGGTATTTTGTGGGAACACATTTGTTCTGAGGTAAATGGGGAATCATCATCGATGTCTGTATCAAGAAGCAAACCTTGTACATTAAAAGCTGTAAGCTGTAATGTATAGTATGTGTTGTCTGTTACATAAATAAGTTATTTTATAAGTAACTGCACTCAAGTTAATAAAGTACAGTGCAGTAAAGTATATTTGTTATTTCATCAGTGAGCAGCCTGTTAAAATTTATTACCAATCTGTACTGGTTTAGAAATAATTTGTCAGAAAACAACAATTTTATGAAAAAAAACAAATGGTATACACTTAGAACATTCTGCAAAAATATGTACAGTTCACAGTTCTGGCAGTCATTAATGTCCTGACAATAGTTTTCAAGTCAATCACTATGGTTATACCTATGAGGCAGAGGTATGAGTCAAAACTGTGAGCAGTTAGAAAATTTCTGCACAATTGGAAGTTATGCAGACAATACATCAATACAGTCAACGGGCCTGGGATGACACTTTAGCTAATACACTGAAATATATCTACATTTCTGACATAACAGTATTCTGCTTCCCAGCAGCAGGAGCATGGCCTCTTCCAATTTCTGATATTCCTGAAAAAAAGGTGAGAGAGAGGTAATAGCAACAGCACCATGTTACACTATAACAGGGGATAATGCATCCAATAATCTCATATCTACAGTAACTGCAATTTATTTATTTATTTATTTATTTATATTTGTTGACCGGGAGTGTCCGACTGGATGTAGGTCCATTTTCAGTGGTGGTCCGGGGAGAAAAGCTCCACAGTTAAAATAAACAGACAGTAGTTACATTGGATTACATAGCGATTAACAATTTACATAGCAATTACTTACAACATATTTACAGATGAAGAACATAGTACATCAGTAGACAACTAGAACCTTTATCTGTGAAGTACATAACAGATATTAACAAATGTTACAAGAAGAAGTTCCTACTGTATAATAAGTACTGGCTTATGAACATCTGAGCTTGCAATGTTAAAGGTATGTGAGTGACAATCTATACATGAGCTTAAAACTGCAGCAAATTTACTTCCTACTCTTCAAAAAAACCCGACACACATGTAAGACTATATAACCCTTGACAGGATGAATGCAACAGTATTCTACTGCTGATCTAACTAAGCACTAAGGTGATCTAACTAAGCATTCCTGGAAGCCCCTCTTGAGAGGAATGGGTGGCAACCACATCCACAACATATTAGCTGATGGATGCCTGGGAGATGTCCTGTGTAGCAAGGCTTTACAGGAATTTTTCTGTAGCGGTGAGAAGAAGTTCTGCTGCAGGCCCACCACCAATGACCTGACAATCCCTGACCACATCAGCTACATGTCTCCTTGCTGCATTAATCATATCCATGGCATGGTATCACCTGCTCATAGATACGATTTTGATGACCCACAGCACTGATGTCATGCACCAGTTCATCCCATAGGGCTGCACATTCTGACTTATTTGCACTTCCTCGGCACAGCATGGCCTGGTAATGGTAATGTCACAGTGCCTCAATAATGAGCTAATTTTACACATCAAAAAATGGTTGCCAGAGATGTGCATACATAATGTTTCCTGAAATACAAAGAAATGAGAGCACATGTAAGGATCACATATGTACGAGGGAACTATGTAGAGATACAACAGTAAAGGAAGGCTAGAACTATTCAACATTTGAATATACATCTCAGGGTACCAAACACCCTGATATTGGGTGATTTCAGTTACCCAAACATTAATTGGGAGAGCTACTCAAGTACAAACTCCCTTGCCCAACATTTCCTAGAATTTATAAACTCAAACGCCCTGGATCAACTGGTCAACACCCCCACCAGAGGTGACTACATATTGGACATGGTCATCACCAACATGGGCCACCGGTGTTCCACACCAGAGGTCAACCCCACGCTGGTTAGATCTGACCATAATCTAATCACTCTGGATATTCACATTCCGCCACCAACCCCGGTCAAAGAAACCACCGTGAAATACTTTTCAAAAGCAAACTTTACATTACTTAAGACTGAGGTGGAAGTTTTAAAGCCCCCCCATGCTAAAGGATAATGCTGTCCAAGCTGCAAAATCCTTTATTAATGCACTCTACAGGCACCCACAAGAATGCATGGATCATGCTATCCCAAACAAAACCAAGACTCACTCCTCCAACAAAAGGAAACCAGTCTGGTGGACTCCTGCCATAAACAAACTATACAACAGAAGGAGGAAACTAGTACAGAAAAGAGTAAAATCCTAAGAAGGGAAGACATCCCTGATCAGTATCAGCAAGAAACTATGTTGCCTCATAAAATCATCCAAGTTTAGCTTCAAAAGAAAAATTGCCATGGACTCCAAAGATAACCACAAGGCATTCTTTAGCTATGTCAAGAATTTAAGTGGCAATTATTAGATCTGCTTAGAGTTAGTGCAAAATGGCATAAAATACACTGAACCGACAGATATAGCCAACATCCTGGCAGACAGGTTCAGTGCAAACTTCACCCCCCCTCTCACCCCTAAAAGGGCCCATATCTATACCAGAAGAATGTAGTGCCCCAGAAATTACAGACACTCAGGTTAAAACAGCCTTCTCCAAAGCCAAAAACACAGTATCAATGGGACCAGACAGTGTCCCATGCTGCATCCTACACGAGCTCAAAGATGAACTAACCCCTCACCTAAATGGGTCTATATTATAACATGAAAGTCTAAAAACTTTGAATGTTATAATATCAAACCCAGTAGAGAGAACGCTTGAAATAGTGATGCTACAGAACACCGAATACTTTCCTAGGGAAAGTATTCAGTGGGCCATTTCTGCAGCTTCGCTATTTCCTCAACTGTGGAGTGAAGGTTACGGACCGGGTTAAGGTAAGTGTGCGAATGAAGGTGAATGTGTGATTGGGCGTGGGTTAGGTGAGTTAGGGTTAAAGCTCTGGTCAGGTAAATGTGCGATTGTGTGGACGTGAGGGTTAGGGTGGGGTAGGTGAGTTAGAGTTAGGGAGCAGGTAAGGTGAGTGTGCGATAGTTAGGGACCTTAGGGTTAGGGTTGGGTTAAGGTAAGTGAATAGTTAGTGGTGTATATCTGGTTTAGTGTAGGGTTTTGTGAAGTGTATGTATGTGGATTATTTATTTTGGTGTGCTTGAGTTGTGTGTATGTTTGTCGGAACAGCAAATTATTTCCCTGGGAAAAAAATTGCTATTCTGATTGTTCGGTTTTCTGGTGTTTCGATTGAATGGGTTCGATATTATAACATTCGATGTTTTTAGACTTCGATGTTATAATATAGACCCACCTAAACACATTGTTTAAACTCAGCCTCTCCACAGGCTACGTGCCCACAGAGTGGCACATAGCAACAGTTAATCCACTCCACAAAGGTGGAGTCACAACGGGCCCTGGAAACTATCACCCTATAAGCCTGACTAGCTTGGTCTGCAAAACTATGGAGCACATCATCATGGATATCATTAACAGGGACATTGGAAACCTCCAAACACTGAACCCTACCCAGTTCGGCTTGGTTAAGGGCAGATCATGCCTCCTAAACCTGGTGGACTTCTTTGAGACAGTTACCAAGGCTATAGACAAGGGAAAGGTGGTCCACACAGCCTACCTAGGCCTTGCAAAGGCCTTCGACACCATTCTCCACTCAGGTATTATATACAAGCTCACCAACCTGAACATAAACCCCTACATCATGAGATGGGTTGCCAACTGGCTCATGGACAGAACCCACATGGTAAGAGTTGCTGGAGCTAGGTCTGACTCTAAACCGATTACAAGTGGCGTTCCCCAGGGCTCAGTCCTAGGACCCCTCCTGTTCGGCATATACTTTTCAGAGGTACAAGAAAGCACAGGAGGACTATGGCTGACCAAGTTTGCAGACGACTGCAAACTAGGGGCTATAACTGACTCTCTGGCTGACACAGAT
Source organism: Protopterus annectens (assembly GCF_019279795.1). NCBI lineage: Eukaryota > Metazoa > Chordata > Ceratodontiformes > Protopteridae > Protopterus > Protopterus annectens. The sequence goes on along the minus strand of NC_056749.1, from coordinate 825,708,823 downwards.
ATCCTCCAAAAGGGTCTCACTGAGACAGATACCTGGTGTCAAAACCATAGCCTCAAGCTAAATGCTAAAAAGTGCATAGTCATCCCCTTTGGAAAAAACAAAGTACCCACAAACTACCACATAGGTGGTAGCCCCCTAAATACGGAAGACCTAATAGGGGATCTGGTGACCCAAGTAGATAGTAACCTCTCCTTTGATAATCACATTGCCAAAGTTGTTAGAAAATCCTTCTATGCGGCCCACCTAATCACAAAAGGATTTGCATCCAGATCGAAAGAGGTCATTGGGCCCCTCTATGCATCACTCATCAGAACATCATAGAGTACAATGCCCAATTTGGGATGTACCTTATATGACACCTGCAACAACTGGAAAGACCACAGAAGTACCTCACCAAGAGGATCTCTGGCCTCAAGCAGGTGCCCTATGAAGCTCGACTGAAGAAACTCCAGCTGTACTCGGTTGCTACTCAGAGGTGATCTCTGCCTGACATACAAGGCCATGTTCAAGCCAGATTTGATGGACATGCTCCACCTAAAGAAAACCATATCCCCTCAAGCCACATGCTCCAGGGATCTAAACCTCACCACAACAATAAATAGGACGTGCTGGAGTGATAGATTCCTGTCCCAGAGACTTCCCATGCTCTGGAACAAGATTCCAATCTACATTAGTCAGAGCTCTTCAAGAGAAACCTTGACGAGTTGATGGGAAACAGAAAGTTTACCCCAGGGATCACTTCAGTGGCTCTGCTGGACAGAGGCACAGGGAACTAATCTAAGGGGGCGGCGAAAGCAAACACATTCCGGTGAGGCTTATAAATGCCTTCGGGCGATAGCCTAGTACCTACCTATGAACCTATGAACCTATCATATTCAACAGTGGGCCAAATATACAAAGGGGAGTGGACACAACTAGGTCAGTAGCAGTAGTGACATATTCCTGTTTGTGCCATGACAGATACTCACATATGCTCAGACACCCAACAGAGCGCCCCATAGCAGGAAATATCTCTCCCCAAAAATTATGAAATATAAACAATAGTGCTAACCAGACAGCAGTGTTCTATTAAATCTGCTTTCATAGGAAGTATCCAGGAGACCTATAGCATTATACCCTTGGTGTACTGTACATCCTGTCTACATCTAACAGGGCTGCAGATCAACCAATCTGTGCATCAGAAATGCTAAATGCAGCCTTCACAGCTGATTTGTAGTATATTCAGCCAATCCCATGTAACTACTCAGCAAGATATAAGGCCTCAATGTAAATTCCAGCCACTTTCTCATATGTTGGGGTTAAAATTAGTGGGGCAAGCCTACAACATCAGCATAGAGAGAATGTCTGTAGTAGCTACTTTCTACATACCAATGTGTGTGCTACAGGCTGAAGATGCTGCTGCTGCCAATAGACATAGACAGAGAGCCTGAAGACTTTTCAGGATGAAAACACCAAAGAGTAACTGTGGGACCTGGGGCAGCCTTGATTAACAGTCAGAGTCAGATTGAGGAAACTCATCCCACTGGAAATTAAGGTATGTGTTTAAGATAAGTATGTTAGCCAAAGGTATCATTAACAGAGTAAAAGGAAACATACTAGCTGTGTCCTAGAACAAGGTAGGGGGTACATTTATCATTATGTCAACCACACGAATAACTGCCAAGTCATGTGTAATGTCATGGTAGTCATCTGGAATGTGTGTGCTGGCAACCCTTGCTTGTATCAAGACTTTCATATATGTGTGTTACTTTTACACCTGTGGTTGTCTGGAATATCAGTGGCAAATCATTGTGGACTGCATTCTGGAATTACTGGGCCACATTTGCACTATATACTTCAAATTCCTCAGGGACTTCACAGTAATGTGTAAACTGACATTCTATGCACTTTCTAGGGTTGTAATAGCAATAGTTAAAATGTGTTCCTATCTGTAGGCCTTTGACCACCATCATTTAGAAGCAGACATTCCATCTGTACTGCATTGCGTGAATAAATATATATAACACAGTCATGCATATGTCAATTTATAATGGTGATGTACAATGCATATATTTGAAATGATAGACACAGCTGTATTTGAACCCACGACCATGTAAGCCAAAGAAAAAAGTTTTCAAAGCATTTCACAGATTGAGCTACAGAGGCAGTGATATAGCAGGTGTGTTTTTTAGATGTACAGCTAATTGCACACCTATAACTATGTTTATGGCTTCATAGTGATTTATTTATCTACCAGATTCCCAGTTAAATTGCAGTTTATCTATTCTTTTAGCACATTTGCTGCACGATGCGTCACTATGTGCAGCATCATGTAAACATGCTTAATGATGAGAAAAATGATAATTACTATGTTTTGCTTCCAACACCTGTGGCTAATTAACTGGTTGTATGGCTTGGTGGGTTGATGCACTGTTGTTCAATTCAGATAGTACTGGGTTTGATACAGGGCATCGGTGAGCTTTTTGAACATGATTATTATGCTTTCACATACAAGTAGTAATGCACTGCCATTTAGATTAGCTTAGCAATGCTATGATTCTTTAAAGAAAAGAAAATTGGGAAGATAGGACAGTGGTGAAATGGGGTGCAACCACAGGGTAAAACAGTGAAAGGCAGGCAGGAAGGGTGTAGGAAAGAACCATAGCTATCCATTTCTTTAACAGCAACAACAGTGCACTTGCAAAGATTCTTAGCTGAATTTTGACTCTCACTCCCAGAGAGAGGGGTGAAAACAACATAAGGCCATTATCAAGCCAATTGGACCAAATTAAGTGTGCCCATTGGACATATGTACGAAATGGAAAGCTATGTATGGGACAAGATTTTTTTTTTTCGGTTTTGGTTCCCTTTTTTTTTTTTTTACTTAGGTGAGATTGGAATGTTGGGGAAGGGACATAGGTATGTATGGGAACAGACAAGAAATGCAAAACAGCAAATAGGGTTGGTGAGGGACACAAGATGGGGGTGAACACCTTGGTTGGGGAGGGAGTAGGGGATCCAGGTCCCATGTACGTTAGACAAGGTAACACTGTGACTCAAGTCCTCACCCATGGGGCTGTCAGCACTGCACCTTCACTGCTCCTGTGGAGGCAATGCCTAACGCTGGTGCCTGCAGACAGACTGATGAACCAGCATGGTCAGCATGCTCTGCATCCAGCATAGGCATGTGCTAACAATCCACTGTACAAGCCTACGCACTATGCCTGGCAGTTCTGCATGGGTGACACAGTCATCCCCTCCACCTCCACTCCCAGAAAGGGGCACTCCCAAGACTGTGGGGTGGAATTACCTGACAGAGCAGGTAGTGCAGGAACAGCAGGGGGGATGCCACCAGGCTGTGACCCAGGCATGCTGGGCCCTGGAGCCTCAGCTGGGTGAGCCAAGGTAGGTGGATCACCAGGGACTGGCTTACCTTGTTGCACTGTAGTAAATAAAATAGAAACATAATGTAAAAAGCAGTAACCCAAGCAAATGTAAAGTAATATCTTTCCGCTTTTAGGGGTCACCACAGCAGAACTCTGGTCTGCTAATGATTGGCAGTGGATTTTTACAGAGCCGAGTTGCCAGCCCGATGCCCAACCTTCAACGAAGTCACACCCATTCACACATGTACCTACCTGCATGTCTTTAAATGTCACTCAACTGCGGGAAGGACATGCAGACTCCACATAGAAGGTGCTCCAGCCAAGAATTGACGGGAGAACCTCTTGCTGTGAGGTGACATTTCTAACCGCTGCACCATCACGGCCTTCCAGTAACCCATGAATAAAAGAAAAGAAAACAATAACGAATAATGGAAGCAATTGAAAAATACTATAATGATGACCACAGCAATAAATAATGTAAATGAACAACAAAAAAATATTAAATTATCCATGAGAACATAAGAAATAATACCAAATAATATAATAGCAAATGATAATAGTAAACATATTGATTAAGTAAATAAAAGATAAGAAGGGGTGAGGTGTGAGAAGAAAGGAGAACTTTAGTAACTTCACATATACTAATACCAAATGTATTACAAATAAGTACTTTTAGATATGTTAGATTTTACTTGTAACACTACTGGCTGCTGTGATGTTTATTATTTGAAATACTACTCTGTTCCTTACATGCACACTATAGTTCAGATCATATTGCATTCAGCAATCATTCAATGTTCAATATTGCTTATACTGGATATATGATATTCCACATACATACCTCTCAACCTCTTTGCATGAGACATTATGGACCAAGCCATACATAATAGAGGAACAAAGGCACAACAACAGGGAACATTCTTACATAGTGTGCTCTTACAATAGTAGCAAGGTGTTTGGATAGCAGATTTGCCATTAAAATGCATGTACAGAGATGTCTAATATCTGCAATTCAGTGAACTGGCATTTTTTCTTACATTGATCCTCACCAATGTGGCAGAGACTGATCAATAAAACAAGATCCTGTACCAAACAGATCACACATATGGGGCAATATCCAATACATTCTGTGAAAATTGTGACAGTTGAGAGGTATGTCCCTGGACACTGATTAAATTTGACAGCTCAACATTCAAGGCACAGGCCTATGGGTGTGCACATCACATGCAAGCATGGTTATGCTTTACTGAAAAATGCTAAAACAATATTGAAAACAGCACAATTTGTTTCAAGTGGCTGGTGTGGGATTAGAACCCACAAGCAGTGACTACAGTAATACTGAACATTTTATTTGAAATACATTATCACAGCACTATCTCCTTTTACACTTTATTGATTCATGTTGTTTAAAATCTTGCATTTACACACATGGATAGCTGCCTAGGACTTCTGTTAACATACATGTTTACCTTAATCAGTTATTGACTGCAATCAACAGCATATGTCTGATAAAGAACGTACCACAACAGTCACTCTTAATCTGGGTATTCCACAACATTAACTAATGCTACACAGTACTGCATGCTTACTTAACTTAGCTTGCTTTTACAGTTCAGATATGCACTGACACATTAATGAAAGTCTATGATTTCCCAGGTATTTCTCACATGACAGTTAAGACTGCAATATCTGTATTTTTATGTTATTATTAAGTTATGTACTGATTTATTACTTTATTAATTTTCTTACATACCACACGCTTGCCTTATCCTGGTCAAACACATTGCATGGGACCACACATTGCAAGCAGTCTCTTCTGCAGCTGTGGTAAGAGAGGGTAACCGTTATGCATACCAGTTTTACACAGATTAAGTTTGTATATTTATAAATTACTAGAAAACATACTTACGTATCTGTGGGGTGTTCCCGTCCTGTGCCTCTTGGATCCAGTGATCCCTAGTATACATCTCTTCCATTGATAGAGATTGTCATAATGGTGACAACACTGCTCACCAGTATGGGGGATACTAGTTGCACTGGTCAGGTCCCTGACCAAACTATCCAAGGCCTCAGACTTGCATTCTGAACCCTGGTAGTTGTCCTGCAGCAGCCAGGGTCCATGGTGCTGTACCAGAAGTCTAATAAAAATCCTAGACTCCTGAACACCCCAACACGGTGCCTGAAAGCATGCGCCTTCACCCATGACAGCCGTATCCACACTCACGATCAGACTCCAAGGAATACTGTGCAATTCCTGCCTATTGTGCTTTAAATAGGATGCATTCCCATCATTGTGCATCATCCTGAAACTTTCAAAAATGCACCCTGTCACTTAGCATTGCCCAAACATGGGACACCCGTGTTTAAGCGACACTTAGAAATGCACAGGTTTTCTAAATATAGCAATAATTGAATTTAAAGTGTGCAGATGTTTCACTGACCTAATACAGTTTCACAGCAGTATATGTAAAAGGTATCACTACCTAGGATGAACCTGGGACCTAGTACACTATAGGTCATCAATCCACCTATCTTGCCACAACAGTAGTGAAAGGAACTCAAGTATCTTCACCTATACTGCAAAAAAGCTACTGTAAGTGTAGCACAGCTTTGTTGCAAGGGGTTTGTGCCGTACTAAGCACAGCTCAGCTAAGACAACTGAATGCATCCGATTCCTATATTTTGATGACTAGTGCATGTCTGATCTTTAGTTGTGCAGAGCTAAGTACAGCTAAATCATGCTGCACATCCCACAAACATGTACATAAGCCAGTAAGATGACAATCCAGCCAACATCACAAGTCTCAGTGAGACTGCACAGATCTCCTCCTCTGTTGCTTTGAGAAACACACGCTAGGGCTTTAAAACTATTGTATTGCATGTTATGTAGGCAAAATGGGCCAAAGGTTGAAAGATAGAGTTTTACGAAATCTAACGGACATTAAGCATAAAGATCTCACACATGCACTAGCCAATCATGTTTTGCAGAATCCCACTCATGTCTTTACTCTCTGATATTTGTGATGTTGGCTGGATCGTCAACTTACAGGCTCACCACTACCCTGGTTTAAATGCAATGATTCCTTTGAAGCCCATTCTTAAAAATAGGAATATAACAATTGGTTAAACCAGGAGGCTCATCTTTTTCAGTCATCCTATTGACTACATTGTGATTGGTTATCATGAAGATGTCACTATGAATATATGAGAAATTGTTATAATGTTAGCCGAGTTTGAAATTTTGCCTCTCCCTATTGTACAGCAAGCTGCATTTGTGACTGGATTTCAAGGAATGTTAATGTGGATGGCAATGAGGGCCAATTTAACATTTTAAACTTCTATTTCCAAAAGATATAAAGGCTTAGAAAGTGAGTTTCCAAGTACAGTAGAAAGGAAGAGTACTTAAATGAGATTTGTGAAGACAGTGAAATTGTTTGCTTTGCAGACATTTTGGCTTCAATATGTAATCTTTTTTGAAGTCCTTTCTTTTAACTAAATGACTAACTAGTGGCTGAGTAAGAGGTTTGCTCTGCCTATAAAAATTCTACTGGTGACAATGTGATTGATACTTGGTAAGGCATTATTGCTTATATGTTAATATGCCTCATGAATAGCCATTTAATTATTGGCGAAGCTGTGAAACTAAATTTTTTTTGATTGGCTAACAAATAGATACTCATTTATAGCTCAAGTATTGGTTGAGCTTGATGTTTCCTCTCTTTCCACTGTTTGATTGGTTGCAATTGCGACTGGATAAGAAGGAATGTCAAAACAGCTGGAGCTATTCCATCAGCATTGAAAGCCAATTTGATATACGAAGAAGCGTTGTACCCAATTCTATTTTTATGTGGCTTCTATAAATAACTGAAATGAAGAACTTTCTATCTGCCAAATTGGCTGGACTATCATTTTGCATCACCACTTTGACACAAATGAAAATGTTCTCCCTAAACCTGTTCACAAGATGCAAGTGGGCATATTGCCTATGCATGAAGATGTCACATGAACAGTTGTTTAACCATTGGTTGAATTGACAGGCATGTTCATTTACAACACCTGATTGGTTGGTAAAGCGATTGGATGTTAAAAGATTTTAGTGTAACTTGATTGGGCTGAAGGCTGTCCTTATGTATTAAGTTAGTCACAGTTAGTTGAATTTGCTATGCAAGAAGATGTTACAAGAATAGTTATTCAATCATTGGTTGAATTAATAGGCAGGTCTAATTCCAACACCTTATTGGCTGGTAATGCAATTGGATGTTAAAGGACTTCAGTGTAATTTGATTGGTCTGAAGGCTGTCTTTATGCATTAAGCTAGCCATAGGTAGTTACGATCTGAAGAAGGCCTATAGCAGAAAGCGCTTATCGTACCTAAAGACTATTAACTGTGGAAGCTTTTACTTGTTTTCATGGTTTTTATTTTTATTTCTTATTAAAATTTTAAAAGTTTTAAATTCTTGAACAGTTTGTTTGTCCGTGGTGGTGCACCCAGGAGACCACATTTACTTGTCTTTAAAGTATTATCTGATGTACTCCTATCTTCTATAAAGCCATACTGGTCATGGTAGATCGTTGACGGTGTGCACAGGCGTAGTCTATGGGCCATGGTGACTATAATAACGTTATAATAATGGTTAAGGGCTAAATAGTCTGATACAAAGCCAGGTATACGTGGTTTTTGCCATCCGCCAACTGAGCTGTGATCACTGCTTGTTTAAATGATCTACCCTGTGCAAAATTTGATTCAATATATCTACCAGATGCCTTCTAATTCCAGACCCGTTAACTTCCATATTTCTACTGGAATAACATCTGGGCCACGTAACTTCCCTCTTTGATGGAATATCAAACAAGGATTGGGTGGGTTTGGCATAATGGCTAAGATTTTCACTTTATAGATACAAAGTGCAGGATTGGATTCTAACCTCAGTTTATAGGCCAGGCTTAAAATGGCCCTTCAAGGCAGTTAGCCTAGTATTCACCTGTAAAAGCTTACTGTAGTTCCTTAACTGATATATGTGAGGGCAAGACCTTCAACACATATTTCATTGACTCTATATCCAAACTATTTAAACCCAATATCAACTCGTCTACCTTTAATAATATTTCAAACCAATCTCTACCAAATACCACTATACTCTCATCAAATTATTTTTCCCTCAAACCTGTACCCACTAGCTACATCAAATCCCTACTCTCTAAACTCAAACCTTGCTCGGCTTCTACCGACAACATTCCTTCCCTTTTCCTTCAGTTAGCTGCTGACTCTCTTGCTCTCCCTGTATCTATCTTCATCAACCACTCCATGTCAGAGTCCAAAGTCCCTTCCATATGGAGACAATTCTTCACTCTGCCAATGCATAAAGGAGGTAACTCCTCAGACATCACCAATTCTATACCAATTGCTATCCTTTCTCCTCTCTCTAAAGTTCTAGAAAATGCATGCATAAATAAGTTATGCACTACCTACTCTCAAAAAATATGCGCACATCTACTCAACATGGCTTTAGACCAAAGCATAGTACTCCTACTGCCCTACTATCATTGCTTAATACTATATCCCTTGCCAGAGATAACAGCAAACTTGTCTCCTGCCTATTCTTAGATCTTTCTAAAGCTTTTGACACCGCCTCTCACCCTCTCTCTCTCCCTGCACAACCTAACCAACCTTAACTTCTCCACTGCTACTGTTGCATGGTTTTCCAGCTACCGCACTGACAGATCTCAAGCAGTGAAGTGATAATCTGCACTCTCCCCTCCTCTCCCAGTTAAAATGGATGTCCCTCATGGTTCCATCCTTCGTTCACCACTTTTCAACATCTTCACTAATCTTCTTTATTTTTCCTGTCCTCAGTCATCACTGGTCCAATATGCTGATGACTCTACTGTCATCACTATTGCTGACTCTCCCTCTGAACTCATCTCTACAACACAGACTTCCTTTAACTCAGTAGAAAACTGGCTCTCTGATAACCAGCTTATCCTTAACCCAAAAAAACTAAGCTACTGCTTTTTCTTCCTAAAACTACAGCCACATTAAATCCATTTTCACAATCCTGTCCCACAATAACATACACATTGAGGTGGAAACTAGCACTAAACTCCTTGGTGTCATCACTGACGACCAACTTAAATTCGATCTAATATTAATAACTGTATCAAGAAAACTCATCAGAAACTAGGGCTCCTCTACCTCAACAAAACATTTCTCACCAGTGAAGATAAAGTAACTCTCTCTTATGCCTACCTCCTACCCAGTCTGTTATATGGCACTCAAATTCTTACTTGCCTCAACTCCACACTCCTTGCCAAAGTTGAATCTACCTACAAGATAGCCAAAGTTGCAGCCCATCACACTTACAAGTCACATCACTGTCTCTCATTCAAACACCTTAACTGGCTAGAGCTATTTCACCAGCTTTTTCTCCCTTAACTCCAGGTCATCTACTCTATCCTTTATCAGCCTTCTTACTGTCCTGCCCTATCATCTGTCATCTCCCATTATTCACCTGCTACAAATCCACAAACCTAAAACTAAGAAAGGATGTATTCTCTATAGCTATAATCCTTCCAAGGCCTGGAACAAACTCCCACTAGAGATCAGGTCACACAAGCAACTTAGTCAATTCAATCAAGTCACTAAAGAATACCTGTTAAGACAATGGACCTGCTTCTGTACCCACCCCCCTTAAACAGCTTATCAACCCTAACTGCACACCTCTAACTGCTCCCAACTTATGTAACTTTCTTTAACTTTCTAAACCTTGTCGCACATAAACTTCTCTATCCTAAGCACACTACATACATTCTTATCTGCATAATGTAAAATTTTATGTCTGGTGACAAAACTATTGTTAGTCCTTCTGAATGGTGTAGGATTCTACATCCAACAGATATAATGATTAGTTTACTGTAGTACATTCTTGTTTTTCATGTATATGTTGCTTTGAATATCTTCTGTAAACCAGTTGTTGATTGTTTACTTATTTTTGTAAATGATAATCTGTAGAACATGTGGATCTTTTCTCTCCAAGTCTCCACTGAAAAAGGGCTACTTAGCTCAGTTGGACAAACCCTGTCAACAAATGTAAAATAAAAAATAAAATAAATAAATAAGAGATCTACCTGCTGAAGCTTAATTTTTAGGTAAATTAATATTGGAAAGATGGTTCTGAATTTTCTTGGATTAGAATTCCTCCCACTGAACTGGGACATAAAGATCTTCCTAATAATTGTACAATGCCTTCAAGATTCTCCTAGGAGCAATTTGACACCCATCCTCCTTGTCATCCCTTATTTTAGGGAACATGTGTTCCATCCACTGCTAAGTTTCAAAGCCAAAGATCTCAGAGCTGTTGCATAATTTTTAAAGCAACAGGAACTTAAAGTTTGCTTCTTACAAAGCAGTGTTTGGTCTAGTTGACTCTGAAGCTGTCTTCTTAATGTTGTAGCCCTCACTTGGCTCTCATCAATGCAGGAGGCCAAGGACTGCTGGAGAGTTGTTTCAGCTCCATTAAAATTCTTCTATATTAAAGTATCTCCCCTGAGTTTTTCTCTCTGAAATAAGTTTGGAAAAATATGTAACTCTTTCATTGAAGTTATTCATTTATAAGGTGCCAGTGAGACAAAGTCACTACAAAGACCCCTTAACACAAATTAGTTCCTGCATAAAATCAGTGTTGTTGAACATGCATGTAAGAAATCTCCAGTGTTTATCCAGGATCTAATTCCATCAAAAGCTAATCAGAATGGAGTAATCATGGTCAGAAAAGGTGACCAGATCTGCAAACATCCCCTTGAGCAAATGATGTTTCTCTTTCACTGTGGAAATGTTGTCAATACAGGACAAATGCTGATATCTTCCTGATTGATATGTATATTCCATGTCTTCGAGTCTCGATTCACAAAAAGCCCACGTATCCACTAATCGCATTTACTTAAAGAATCTTTTTTTAACTTTGTGATGTTAAGCACCATTGCCTAAGATCCCTGGAGACTTAGGATTGATTAGTTACTATATTGCAGTCTCCCATAATTAAAGTGGATGCTTCTGCAAAGGCTATAATTGTGGCTAATATCATTCTCATCTCTCTGATTTTAGTCCCTGGCAGATGTAATGAGACCAAGGTGAGCCAGTCATTACCTCAGAGTCTTTTAATCAATGCATATCTGCCCTTCCCTTCATTAATTTGAGAATCAGTGACAAAATTAAAATTCCTAGAGAGTAAGAGAACAACCTATTCCTGCACCACCAACCCAGGTAAGCAGCCTATAGGAAATCTGCTTTTTTGTAATTTTAGATGTTCTGACTCATCAAAGTGCATTTCTTGCAAGGCTACTACCTCAAGAGAGTATTACTTAATTACTGAAAAGAATCATCTCTCTTTTAATGGGTTATCTCAAGCCATTAACATTTCAAGATAAAAGTGACCAATTTATATCGCTGGCACACCTTGACATTTTGATCAGTTATCCCACTTGATAAGGAATACACAGTAATCTCCCTAAACATCTCCATCTGCCCTCCCTGAAGATGTGAGTGATGTTATTAATATAGTTTGGACTGGGATCTTGACAAACCAGCCTAAACATGTATCTTACTTTGGTGCTTTTTCTGACTTTAAGTGCTCATCAATAATCACTGCACATTTTTATTTATTTATGTATTTATTCATTCATTTATTTATTTATTTACATTTGTTGACCGGGAGTGTCTGGCTGGACATAGGTCCATTTTCAGCAGAAGCCCGGGGAGAAACGCTCCACATTTAAAATATACAGACAGTAGTTATATTGGATTTACATAGTAATTAACAATTTGATCAACATAGAAATTAACAATTACAAACATAGTTACAGATGAAGAACATAGTACATCAGTAGACAACTAGAAACTTTATCATCTGCGAAGTACATAACAGACATTAACAACTGTTACAATAAGAAGTTCCTGCTGTATAATAAGTAGTTAGGCTTATGAGTAACATTTGTCGTTCATACCCAAACTTTACTCAAATGGCATGCGTTTTTCAACATTTACTACTTCCATTTATCTGCATGAGCCACATTAATCACAAATCTTTGACAGTCACAAAACATGCAAAGTATGTACTTACACATTAAATTACAACTTTACTGAAGTAAACCTGTCATATCCATGTGCATATATGATACTCATGACATTTTTTCAGATATACATCAATTCTGAAACTTAAATCACATTGCATTAAAATTTCACTAAAGTTCAACAATTGTCAGAGCTCTGCAGTCTCATCTCTGCTGAATATGCAGGTCTTCCTTGCCTATATATCTGGACTTTCTCATGCTATCTTCCTTTAGGCCTCCTGGTCTTTCTGGTCTTGTACAGGCTCTTGTTTGGTGTCAGGCCCCCACCTGTACCACTTTGTTTTGTCAGGCACTTTCTTGTGTATCAGGGTCCTAACTGTATAACGTCCATATGACAGGACACTATGTGTGTATCATGCTCCCACCTTTATTGCTCCTGTGGGTAAGACCCCCACCTGCATCCCCTTATATTTGTTCCACAGTAAAAGACTGCTGTTGTTTTCAGCTTCTATTCACTTTTTAATGGAGTGAAGAAGTATTTCTTTGATTCTGAGCAAGAGAGAATGAGAGAGAGAGAGATACTTCTGGACTATAAGCACTTGGTCTTTTTTGAAACTAGATGATTGATGATCTTGTGAACTTGGTGAAGGACCATACATGATTTAACTAATGAGATGTGTGTTTATGTGTGGCTGGGTGCACATGTAGGTGTGAGTGTGTGTGTGTGTGTGTGTGTGTGTGTGTGTGTGTGTGTGTGTGTGTGTGTGTGTGTGTGTGTGTGTGTGTGTGTGTGCGCGCGCGCATGCATTTGTGTGTTTGTGTATGTGTGCTTGTGTATGTGTTTGTGTTGGAGAGACAGCATGTGGCCCACAGACTGTAAAGCTAGAAGCTGCTGCATGGTTTTTAAGATACAGTCTAATTTTTTCTGGATATAAAATGCAGCTACTCCATTTTGCTGCTGAACTGCTTCATTTAAATAAGAGACAAATTTGCTCAAACCAAATAGTCGCTTTGTTTAACCACTTACACTTCACCCTCAAACCACACCAGTTAGGGGTAAATCCTTATATACACACATCTAGTCATAGATTATTGTTTAGTGCTACAGCTTTTTATCTCAGACTAAGTTTGGGTCCACCTATATTTATTAAATGTATTCTTAAGGTTATGCTTCTTTGTGGGTAGTACCATGTTACACAACTAAACTAATCCTACACAAAATGTCATCACTAACTCTAAGGGGTGCAGCATAGAAACACTCTCTGTTCTATAAAATAATAAAGTGTTCCTCGTTCTGACCCCCTGCTATAATGCTTGGACATGGTACAAGTTTGGGTGGGGACTGAAAGTGTAATCATGTGTCACTGACTGCACTGGAAGCATGTCTAGTCAGTTTTGGGTACACCAATATAGATTTATATATTAATTATTTGTAAGTTACATTGCAGTTCAGTACATTAACACTACATTTCATTAACTGACTTATGGTTTCTTAACTATATTAACTGGTTTATGGTTTCTTAACTATATGAACCTGATGCTGAACAATGCATCTGAGAGGGATTGCCGCCTCATTTAGCTCCCTGCCAGTTTATACAAAAAATGTATTATCTTCATGTGTCTAGCTCAGTACAATAGTGGCAATTATTTAGAGTTACAGTGCACTTGAGTGGAACAAGGCCACATTTACACTAGTGGATTTCTAGTTCTTTAACCTTATAGAGCTGTTTCACTCCATACGTATAACTCTTGCCACTTTATAGCCAGATGCATTAGTTTCACATTTCTGACTTGTACTTAACCATTGCAGGACATCAGGAAGCCATATATTAAGTAGTTCATTTTTTTTGAGCATTGCGAATCACAACTTTACAGATGAATGCAATTATGTTTTTCAAGCAATAATTACTTAATATTTGAAATAATTAATATTTTTATTTAAAACACAGAGGGTGGGTGTAGGGGCTTGCCAGAATTCCTCAAATAAAATGACCAGCAGCAGTTCTATATAATGTAACAACAATAGTGCAACAGTAATACATCAGACTGAAAGTGTATATATTAATTGCCAATTTATGATTTCTGTAGTGTGCAGAGGTGTAGCTGTATTAACGGAGGTACCATACAATTATGTATTTAGTAGTTTTCAGGTTTTTCAACTGTTTTGAAGAATATTCAATATAGTCTGTCCATAAAAAAATAGTAGGAGGTTGAAGGGGACAATAGCAGACCTCACAAGTAACAAGTATCAGCTGTCATGGGCAGTCTAACAATATGGTAGGAAAAATAACAAAGTATAAAACTACTGAGTTTGATTTGGCAATAAAGAAAGTGCATTATTCTTGAACTTTTTTAATATTAGATTTGTAAGAAGAGCAGTTGCTTTGGCTTTTTTCTGTGATTTCCCATAATTAAAAATAATTATTTATTTCTTCTACTTCATAAACCCCTTTATGCTTGTTCAATCGGTTTGCATTCTTAACTTGTAGTTGTACTGTTCGCTTCCTTCACATCTGAGGATGTGATCACCGTTAACTGAAGCTGCTGTTGTTCGCTTCCTTCACATCTGAGGATGTGATCACCGTTAATTGAAGCTGCTGTTGTTCACTTCCTTCACATCTGAGGATGTGATCACCGTTAATTGAAGCTGCTGTTGTTCGCTTCCTTCACATCTGAGGATGTGATCACCGTTAACTGAAGCTGCTGTTGTTCACGTCCTTCACATCTGAGGATGTGATCACCATTAATTGAAGCTGCTGTTGTTCACTTCTCTCACATCTGAGGATGTGATCACCGTTAATTGAAGCTGCTGTTGTTCACTTCCTTCACATCTGAGGATGTGATCACCATTAACTGAAGCTGCTGTTGTTCACGTCCTTCACATCTGAGGATGTGATCACCGTTAATTGAAGCTGCTGTTGTTCACTTCCTTCACATCTGAGGATGTGATCACCGTTAATTGAAGCTGCTGTTGTTCGCTTCCTTCACATCTGAGGATGTGATCACCATTAACTGAAGCTGCTGTTGTTCACGTCCTTCACATCTGAGGATGTGATCACCATTAACTGAAGCTGCTGTTCGCTTCCTTCACATCTGAGGATGTGATCACCATTAACTGAAGCTGCTGTTGTTCACTTCCTTCACATCTGAGGATGTGATCACCATTAATTGAAGCTGCTGTTGTTCACTTCCTTCACATCTGAGGATGCGATCACCATTAATTGAAGCTGCTGTTGTTCACTTCCTTCACATCTGAGGATGTGATCACAGTTAATTGAAGCTGCTGTTTGCTTCCTTCACATCTGAGGATGTGATCACCATTAACTGAAGCTGCTGTTGTTCACATCCTTCACATCTGAGGATGTGATCACCATTAATTGAAGCTGCTGTTGTTCACTTCCTTCACATCTGAGGATGTGATCACCGTTAATTGAAGCTGCTGTTCACTTCCTTCACATCTGAGGATGTGATCACCGTTAATTGAAGCTGCTGTTGTTCACTTACTTCACATCTGAGGATGTGATCACCGTTAACTGAAGCTGCTGTTCACTTACTTCACATCTGAGGATGTGATCACCGTTAATTGAAGCTGCTGTTGTTCACGTGCTTCACATCTGAGGATGTGATCACCGTTAATTAAAGCTGCTGTTGTTCACGTCCTTCACATCTGAGGATGCGATCACCATTAACTGAAGCTGCTGTTGTTCACTTCTCTCACATCTGAGGATGTGATCACTGTTAATTGAAGCTGCTGTTGTTCACTTCCTTCACATCTGAGGATGTGATCACCGTTAATTGAAGCTGCTGTTGTTCACGTCCTTCACATCTGAGGATGTGATCACCGTTAATTGAAGCTGCTGTTGTTCACATCCTTGACATCTAAGGATGTGATCACCGTTAATTGAAGCTGCTGTTGTTCACTTCCTTCACATCTGAGGATGTGATCATCGTTAATTGAAGCTGCTGTTGTTCACTTCCTTTACATCTGAGGATGTGATCACCGTTAATTGAAGCTGCTGTTGTTCACTTCCTTCACATCTGAAGATGTGATCACCGTTAATTGAAGCTGCTGTTGTTCACTTCCTTCACATCTGAGGATGTGATCACCGTTAACTGAAGATGCTGTTGGTCAGGGTTTGCTGCTGTGCATCTCAGGGATTACTTTACTCTGTATTTGTCCAGTTCAGAGGTTAAAGGTATACTTTAAACTGATCTGAAATGTTGTTTTTCCTTTAATGTTACAGGCACAGTTGAAAAGGGCAGGTAATCCTAAATGTACCCAGTGGTAGTGATATGACTAAGGGAATCTGTGTGACTGCATGGGATAACATAAGAACATTAAAGAAGCAGGCTGAGGCACTGGAGTAGACTGGCCTAGAATCATAACTGGAAGGGGTAATTAGGTACACAAGCAGGAATCATAGTGACTGAATGGGCGAGTGAATGAGGACAGAGGAACTCACAGTGGTGGGGTAGGGGGCTGATAAAACAGGGAATGATTGTTTACCATGACAATATGGAAGGGCTGATGAAAGTGCAATGTGACACATAGGTGGAACGACAGCCAGAGAAAAGGAAACACGTGTTTCTTAGTTACCCAGTTACACTGGGGGAGAGTTATCTAGGAATAAAAGGTATAAGGAAATACAGTTTGGACAGTGAAAGGTTTGTGCCTAAACTTAAGGTTTGAAAGATATAGTTTATAGAGTTTTTGTAGGTCTGGATCAGAAAAGAATATTTCACGTTTCCTGAGGGCAGCATTAATTTGTTTTTGTGTATTAAATCATGATGTAGCAGGTATATATCTTATACCTTAGTTGTTGGTACTGGTAAGACAATGGGCAAAGACAAATAGAGAGCTGCAACATTGGACTAATCAGGTTTAATACTCAGATACAAGGAACGTATCCTTGATGACTTATCGAAAGGTGCCTCCATATAGCAAAGCTGTCACTACATTAAGATATGATAGATGTTTTGACATCTTTAGTGACTACTGGTGCATTTTCCACATCTTTAGGAAGTCTGATTTAATGTTGTTGCTGATATTGTTGTTTTACATTTTATGGATATACTTGTATGTATTTATGCTCTTTTGAATGAAATTCAATAAAATGGTGGCCAAAAAATGATACATGCATACAAGCATATGCACTTATATATATTTTAGATTTAAGCCTAGTTCTGTGCATCAGAAGAGCTAGACAGGATGGGATTACAGATCTCTCTACTTAGCAAAGAGGTAATCATCAGGATTCGAGAGAGGAAGTTTGGAACACATGATGTGGGTTTAGGAAGAGATGGATATAATGTCATCTCTTCAGGTTATGGATGATCTGCAGCTGAATGAAGAAGTGTATTAAATAAAAATAAGGTAGAAAAATACATGAAACTGAGAGTTATCCGAATTGAAATGGAGTGACATACATGGTCACATGGACTGTCCTTAACACCTTCATATGATAGTGTGAGTATTATTTATGGGATACGGCAGAGCGGGACTAATACAATGGAAATAACTGTATAGCAAATTCTGAAAGACAGTATTTACTACCTGAATTCCAGCATTATGGTGTTACTAGCATAATGGAAGAAGTCACAGATGGAACAATACACATTAATTGAAATGGAAGAATTGGAAAGTAACTTAAGTTCCACTGTCTAGACTTATACACAAATGAGTATACCTTACAAAAGACAGCAGAAGTTTGTTAAGATACCAAAGAATGGCTCACAGATAAGAAACAGTAAAATACTTATTTTGGCATAAAGTTTGATATAGAATTAAAGGACTTTGTGATAGACGATCATATTATACAGGCCTGAGGTTGCAAGGAAGATGGGTGTTATACAAATGCGAAAACAAAGACTGTACAATGTGTTATGGAAATAGGTGTATCTGAACTTCACATGTTCCTAGCGGGCTGGGGCACTTTGAAGTTTTATCTGTTAATGAAGTACTAAAGAAGTTATTTGGACTTGGAAGACTATATCATAGTCAAACAAGTGAAACATTATTCCAAGCTTAGACCCACAGAAAAATTATTTTATACAATTATTATGAAAATGAACTTGTATTTCTAAGGTTTATCTTAGAAAGTTATAAGATTACTCCCATTACCAAGGTTTTGTTGTTTACTTGTGATGTGCGAAGTGTGACAATACACTATACCTCTCATGGATCAGTGTATATCCCTAATTTGCCCTGCTTCACGTTTACTGCCATGCTATTTGCCAGTGCAGTTCAGTCTCTGTATGATTTAATCTTTCCTTGTTTCTAGCTCTGACTTCATTTTGAACTCGTATTGCACCAAGAATTATTGATATTACCAGATGAAATTCATTTTTTATACTGGCGACTGCCCAAGCCTTCCGAAATATTCAAATATTTCTGTAAAAGGTCTTCCGTACTTTGCAAGACACATTCAGCACTTCGAGATTTCTGTTACTGAAATTGTACTGAAGAACAAAGAGTAGAAAACCTTTTTACTGACTCATCCTGACTTGTCAGCTTTTTATTATTAACAGTGTCTCTCACTGCACACGTTATTTGAATATTAGCACTGGGTTCATCAGGTAACTGATTCTGTTCTACAGTACTCCTAATACTGTTCAGTTCTGTTGAGCACGTCTACAATTCTTTTCAGCAAATGTGTACATGCTGTGACCATCTGGCCTTGTACAATGCCTATGTTGCAGTCTGTAGCAGCTAAGTCACTCTGTGAGTGCTCTGCATGAATTATTCTAACCATGCAAAACATTTCAATGCAAACTACTTCATTGCTTTAATGTTTTGTTGTGATACTACTTGAAACAACAATCTGTACTTTCTTTTTACATATCTACTCATATTTCGTGCCATACTTGACCCAAAGGCTTTAGACTATGATCTGAATATGACAGAAGTACGTATGGTGACATGAATACTTTATGATTTTAATTCAGTTCCTTTATAGTAGATTCTGACAGTGGGTTGTATGCATAGATCACTTTGCATAATATTCAACTGAAAAGAAATCCTAAAACCTTACTACACATTTCTGCAGTGAGCCAAACAGTGCTGCTCAGCTATGCTGCAACTCTCAAGGAAGCAACACCTTTGTGGGCACAGTCTATATAAATTAGGTTGATGTACTTTACAGGCATCCTGACTAAAAAAGACATTTCGTAGTCCACTGAATCAAATATGCTCAGTTATTCATAGCTTCTGCAAAGGCTCCTTCCATTAGTCATGCAGTACTGAACCATTTCAGTATGAGAGATAGGTTATCCTGAGTGAGGAGAATCTAAGTATGAAGCTTGGTGTTATACAGCATCAATCAACTCAGAGAAGCACCTACCCACCAATGTTAAAACTGTGTAGCAGATAATGCAGTTTGGAAGTGTGATAATTGTACATTTGTCTGAATCACATTATAAGTGCCAAACTGATCCGGGCACTCTGCTCATTTCTGAAATATCTTTGTAAATCCCTCACTGTATGCTGCACTCTGTCAGGTATCTAGCTTGAATGCAGGTGGCATGCCCTTGGTCAGTAGCTTTTCTGACCATCAGTTGTCCTTGCTATCAGTAGCGGTAGGAATGTAATGTGCATCATCTTAATGATGCCGCTGTTTAACCTGTGCAGTTTAATAGATCTAACAATGTTCCTGCATTTCACGGCTCCAATTAATCCAAAACATTGAAACCATGCGCAAGTGTTGTTTTACCTTTTTCTGGATTTTATAAAATGATTAGCACTTCCTCAGGGTTAACAGATTTCTTGAAATGCTTTGTAATGTGCTTTTTCATATCTGCACCCACTCATAATGGTATCTGCTAGTGTAGGTTGCCAGTGATGTAGCATATGCTTTAGAGTTGTGGCTGATGGCCCCAGTCCAAGCCCCCAGACCATGGTACAGATGACATGCAACACTCTGTTGTTAGAGAAAAGAAAAATCATTGAACATGTGTTGAGACTTGTAAAGACACACTTCTACTGCTTGGAGACATCCTGCGGCACACTGTATTATGTACCTGAGGCCTGTGGTAAGTTATCCATAGTGCGCACTATGCTACACAATATCAGGACATAAACATTGATATCTAGTGAGCATCATAGTACTGCTTTACATATCTGAAACAGCAGGAGTCAGGTGCTGAATCAATGGAGAAGTTATAGCAATTCCCTTCGCAAGGCAGAGAGAGGTAGAACATATTGTGCGCTAACAAAGAGGTGCTGTTTAATCCAAATTCTGGACCCTGTGATCTGCGAAGTGTAACAATACAGATGGATGCAGAATAAAACTGATTAAAGTTAAAATACCCATGCTGTCCATTACAATGAATTTACTGGTTATACTATACTTCAGGTATTTCCTTACATGGGTAAGCCAAAGTGTGGGCAGGAGACCGTCATAATTCATACAGGAGGGATGTGGCAACAATGCAGGTGACATAGATGTCACCATAGGTGTAAAGGTTATGAGAGGTTGGTGTGATAGGTACACGGCTGAGTAGCAGTTGGTGGAATCAGGAATTACATCTTACTATGTCAAGGTAGAGCTTTTTTGTAATAAATATTAACCAGATATACCATGTGCCCCTACAGTGGCTGGGCTGGATGTATCCTGCACACAAAGAATGTACAGCACTTCAGAAAACTGTGCAGAAACTCTTCTGTTGTCTCCCATGAGGGGACACAATGGATACATAGCTTCCCTGTCCCTACTGATGACCAGTTCTAGTCATTGCACTCAGTAGCCCTAAAAGGGATTGGGGCCAATGTAGAAATATATGACATAGAATGTCTGGCCTAGTTTGATTTCCCTGTTGCTGAACCAGATTAACATTTGCCACAACAATGATATTGGTCAGGGCTTGGTGTGTAGGAAGCCATAGACAAGTGTGACAGAAATGCCAACTCTAGAATAGTGCATGCTATCTTTCTAAGATTGGCTTGTGACAGTCCGCCCCATATCTGCACCCTGACAAGGCTATGGTGAGCATTGTTAATATCCACATGGATGCAACAACAATGTATATTTCTCTGAGGTACAGGCTAACACGGAAGGACTGTGGCTGACCAAGTTTGCAGATGACTGCAAACTGGGCACCATAATCGACTCTCCAGCCGACACAAGCATCCTACAAAAGGGCCTCATAGAAACAGACAACTGGTGCCAGGGCCATGGCCTCAAGCTAAACGCCAAAAAGTGTATAGTCACCCCCTTTGGCAAAAACAAAGTGCCCACAAATTACCACATAGGTGGTAATCCATTAAGTATGGAAGAAGTAATTAGGGACCTGGGGACCCAAGTTGATAGCAATCTCTCATTTGACAACCACATGGCCAAAGTGGTTAGAAAAACATTTTATATCACCCACCTAATCATGAAGGGATTCACATCTAGATCAGGGGAGGTCATCGTGCCTTTTTACTCATCCCTCATCAGGCCCATGATTGAGTACAATGCCCCTTTTGGGATGTACCTTACCAGACACCTGCAGCAACTGGAAAGACCCCAAAAGTACCTCACCAAGAGGATCAAAGGGCTCAAACAGATGCCATATGCTGCCCAGTTAAAGAAACTCCAGCTCTACTCAGTGGCATACCACCTGCTCAGAGGTGATCTGTGCCTGGCATATAAAGCCATGTCCAACCCGGAATTAATGGACATGCTGCACCTCAGAAAATCCAAATCCCATTGAGCTACGCACTCGAGAGGCTTGAACCTCAGCACTGAAATAAATAGGACATGCTGGAGGGACAGATTCATAACCCAGAGGCTCCCTTCACTCTGGAATAAAATCCCAGTCCAGGTTAGGCAGAGTCCCTCATTGACTCTCTTCAAGAGGAATCTTGATGAGTGGATGGGGGATAGTAGGTTTACCCCGGGTATCACTTCTGTGTCACTGTTAGACAGAGGCACAGTATACTAACGTCGAAAAAGGGCATAGCAAAATTCATTTAAAATGGGTGGCGAAAGCCAAACACACTCTGGCTAGGCTTATAAATGCCCTAGGGCAGATAGCCTAGTATGAACCTATGAACCTATGAACCTATGTCACTTTACATGCAATGCAGGTTGCTGCAAAGTCACTGCAGTGGTTCTGTTTAATCATGAAGTATGCACATGTGCTCTCCATCACTATCACGGTTTGCACAGCAGCTGTCTATATCTGGGTTTGGGTCATTGTCCTGTACATCCTCTGATTGATTCCAATTATGTTACTCTAGTCAGAGAATGGCCTGGATTTATGTATCCTTGAAGTACCTGCAGGAGAGATTTGCTTAAGTGTTCTTCTGAATAACCCCTTCACATGTGTGAGTCAATATACAGCTGAAAAGAACACACTAGGACTAGCAATCTGTGTTGGTCATTCACCTCTCATGGAGGACCTTTTCCTAACGATGACCTATGCTTTGATCTTGGTATGGAGAAGTATACTGATAGCCCTGTGATGCACCTCTACTTGTGTGCTATTATGCCTACCCACAGCACAGGCATACTGCACTGCTCCCTGCCCCACATGCTCTCAAAAACACTTGGTTGGTTTATCCTTGTCGAGTATATGCATGCCATGTGTTCATGGGGCCTGCATTAATGCCTCTGTCTCCTGAGCAGAGAACTTTTCTAATTTCTGCATTTTTCTCATCTTGAGCACCTACCGGCCATTACAATGGCCCCTGGTGTAAAATTAACACATGACACCAGTTTGCCAGGGTAATAAGGGATGCCACTGGCACTTACTGCACTGATAAACAGTGCAGGCATCAATATAGCTACCTGCAGAGATGCCACCATGGCCAGATGTACCAGTGGGAGCCAGAGGTGCGAGAGTGAGAAATGGCATTCTATGGCAAAATCTGCATATAGGTTTTATTGTACTTTCTATCTATTTGTTGCTGTCCTTGATTTCTACTGGCAGGGGTATTTTGCACTGAGAGTGTTTGTTTTACTTTTCAGCAGCAGAGGAAATTATTTTCAAAAGGGAGGCATGTTTTAGGAAAATGGCAGGCTGTCCAGTTGGTGTGGTATGTATAGTGTGTAGATGTTTGTCTCTGTCATGCAGAATTGAAATGCAGGTTGTCTTACCCACTTTCAATAGTTTCAACTGTGGTCCAGGATGTGGAGCAGCTTTATCTAACTCAGTCTGTAGCAAGCAGTGTAGCTGATGCTGGGTCATATCATCAGCAGTCACCTGGGTCTGTAACAGGCAATGTACCTGAATCTGGTTCACATCACCAATAGCCACATGAGTCTGCATCAGCTGATGTATTTGAAGCTGGGGCACATCACCAGCATTCACCTAGGACAGTATTAGCTGATATACCTGATGCTGGGTCACATTATTAACAGTCATGTGAGTCTATATCAGCTGATGTACCTGATGCTGGGTTACATCTCTAGCAGCCACCTGGGTTTCTGTCAAACTATGCACCTGATGATGGCTCACATTATCAGCAGTCACCTGTGCCAGTATTAGCTGCTCTACCTGATGATGGCTCACATTATCAGCAGTCACCTGTGCCAGTATTAGCTGCTCTACCTGATGATGGCTCACATTATCAGCAGTCACCTGTGCCAGTATCAGCTGCTGTACCTGTTGCTGGGTCACATCAGCAGCAGCCACATGGGCCAGTATTAATTCATATACCTGAAGCTGTATTACATCTCTAGCAGCTTCCTGGGTCTGTATCAGCCAATGTATGTGATGCTGGATCACATCACTAGCAGTCACCAGGTCTGCCTCAAAGCAGGACGATGAAGAATGCCTGGCTGAAGATGACCTCATGGGCTCATTATTGATCCCTATGGCTATCTTAGGGCAGCAGCCCATCATCTAAGAATGTCTAGGAGGGGTCCAGTCAGTCAACCAGTGTCAGAACCAGTAGCTAGTCATGTCTGACATGCAACAATATCTGGACTCATGCACTGGGACTGTACAAAAAAATCAGACCCTGCCCACAATAACCAAATGTGTTCACCTTTGTGCTGGTCAGATAGGCCTTCTATAGCCTGCTGTATATGCTATCATGGTGTTCCCCTGTGTGACTCTTCCTACACTGTCTATAGTCCAGTCCTGCCCATCATTAGTTGCCCTCTCACTGTCTGTGTATATCCTTCCATCACTGCACTGTCTGCTTTGTCTATATCCCCCTACTGTCTCTGTCTGTGTTTTATGTTTGTCTGCCTACTCCTTTATTTCCATTGTATGCTCTCTACTGCCCTCCACCCCTCCAAAATGCATTTATTCCTTTAGTAACCTTCGGGTCTGTCCTTCTGCTGGCTCTTGCCCCACTTGTGGCTTTAATTTCTTACTATTTCCTCCTCATTTATGTGATGGACTGAGCTGGCACTTTGGTGTCTTGGGCCCATCCCTTCATACTCACAGTGCTTATGTCACAGGTAGGAGGTGCTTCATTATGCATGTAAATACACATAGCCTTGACCGTGCCACATCACTGTTCCAGTCACCACCCACAACATGGCCACTTTGCTACTGTTCAGTAGAGTGAATGCTGCCAGGTAGCACAGCTGGACTACTGCACTACACAACCCTTTTCTCAGAGTGTCAGTACTATGCTGGTCTTAATACGTAGCTAAGGAGCACTGGACCACTTCACGATAAAACACTTGTGTTATGTGTAACTGCAACACAGCTTTGCAAAACGTTCTGAATTCCTTCCTCCCCCAATGTTATATATACATACATACATACAAATATTAAAAGTCCTTCTAGCTTGCCAATATACCATAACACTTGTTCCCATAATAAGTGTCTAGGCTGTTCTTAAAAATATCTAAACTAGTACTTACTTTAATGTAATTTGGTCGTCTGTTCCATGCATCAACTATTCTGTCAGACAACCAATTAGTACACTTCTCATTCGTATATATATAGAATCTTTTACACAGGTTATCTGATGATTCTTTAGTACTTTTTGAATACCCCAAACATTCCCACAGGTAGTTGTCTCTAAATGCCCTATATACTTGAATAAGATCTGCTCTTAGAAATCTATGAGACACTGTTCATGTTCAGATATTTTAGTCTTTTATAATAACTTACATTCTCACATCCATGGATGTTCTCAATATATTTCGGTTGTACTCTTTCCAGTTTACTCATGCATGCTTTCTTATAGGGTTTCCATATTGTTATTCAGTACTCAAGTTTGGGTCTAATATAACTAATAAACAATGACTTCATCATTTTTGATTTCCTAGACTTTATAAATCTTTGTATACAACCTTTAGTTCTATAACTATTTAACCGATGGGTTGATATGATTAGAAAAACTCATAGCTGAATCTACCCATATACCCAGGTCCTTAAATGTGTCTACAGTTTCAATCACTGTGTGCTGCATTAAATATTCACCTTTCAATGTATGTCTACCAAATCTCATCTTCTTAGTTTTTGATATATTTATCAACATATTATTATTTTGTGCCCAAATGGTTAATTTAGTCAAGTTATTTTGCAGACATCCCTTATCTGTAACTCATGTAATCAGTTTACCCAATTTCAGGTCATCTGCATATAGACAGTAGAAGATCTCAGATGAAAAAGTTAGGTCTGAAAGATACAATCTAAACAAGTAAGGGCCTAGGACAGAGCCCTGTGGGACACCCTGACTATAACTAAGGATTTTGCCTGCCCAGTTGCTGTATGACACCTGCCATGTCCTATTTGTAAGCCATGCAGCTACCCATCTTATCAACAGTACATCAATACCTAGTTGTACTGATTTATTGATCAGTGTTTTGTGTATGACCCTGTCAAATGCTGAAGTTAATTCTATATAAATTACATCACAGTACAATTTTTCATTCATAGCTGTTACTTTATTGTTATAGAACATCATGTTACAGGTGGTAATAGATCTGCTTTCAACATATGCATGCTGATATATGGTTTCAAGTCCCAACCTATCCAGTTCTGACAATAACTTATCCAATATTACCTTCTCCATTATTTTTCCACAACATGAAAGTAGACTTAAGGGTCTATATGACTCTGAGTTTGTCCTACTCCACTTTCCCTTAAAGACAGGTTTAATAAACTCATGTCTCCAGTCTTGAGGAATCCCCCCATATTTATATGACCTAGTGAATAAAAGATAATGGTACCGTAAGTTCTTGCTGAAGTGTTTTTCAGGTCATTGTTACTAATTCCATCTCCTCCCTGTGCTTTTTTTGGATCCAGTTTGTGCAGTATTTTTTCAATATAATCTAATTTGATTCCAGTATCTGGGGTTACCCGGATGTCACTAAGACAATTTATTACCCCTTTCGTGGAGCCAAACTGTTTTGCCCAAGATTTTGTAAATATATTTATTATCTGTTGTGTCTGAGAATAAATCATAGAATTTTCACACAGTTTATCAATTTGTATGTCTTTACTCCTTCCACATCTTATGTATCTAGAAAAAGCTTTCACAGTATGCTCAATATTTTTATATAAATTTTCTTCAAATTTTTCTTGATCTTGTCTCACACTATGCTTAATCTGTTTGTCCCGCTTGTTTATGTTAGTTTCCAAAGTTGTAGTTTGACCTGTCTTCCATTTCTTATATTTTTGTATCTCATCTTAATCAGATATCTTGTTCTTATGGAAATATATCCCCCTGATGCTGTATGCCTAGATCCTGATGTCAGATATTTTGTTTGGATTTTTTGCACTCAAAGAATTTCTCTTCCAAAACTTTCCACATTCCATTTGCAGTTTTTCCACTTAACACCTCACTCCAGTTAGTTTTACACAGTGACTGTTTTGCTTCCATATAATCTGTAATTAACCTTTTGTGCATTGGTTTAGATTTCAGTTTGGCAGAATTATCTAGCAACAAATTAACCTTTATAACCCCATGATCACTGCACATCAATGGTGGTAAAACGTGACTTGAAGTTACAGTAATTTCTTTGGGAACGCAAACAATGTCTAGTATTTTCCGTCCCCTGGTAGTTTTTTTTTACAATCTGAAGCAATTGTTATTTCAGAATATATGTTGTGAATAATTTCCATACTCACGTTGTTGAATTAATATTATTCCAGTCTGTTTCTGGTAAATGTAAGTCCCCAGCTAATATTATTCTTCCCTCCTGTGTTTCATGCAAGAAATTTATGAATTCCTCTAGGTCACCTGCACTTGACTTTGGAGGTCTGTACACTCTAACAATTGTTATATGTCCTAGGGTTGCCTTTACTGTCACAGTTACACAGTCTATAGTATTGGTGTTGTCACTGAACATGTAATAATCACAGGCCTGATAATCTTTAATCCCTGTTGCAACACCCCCACCTGATTTTTTGTTAGAATGTCTGTTACAGTAAAAACATTTATACCCTGACAGAACTGGTTTCCAGTCACTGTTCTTTAACCATGTTTCACAAACAACAACGACATCAATCTTTTGAGAATGTAGTATTTTTTTTAATAAAAAAAAAACTTTATTATTAATGCTCCTAGTGTTACCAACCATCAGAGATGCATTACATGTTGCTATCTGTGAACTGTTACATTTTTGACCTGGCAAAAATCCTGTTTAGTGTTTGTCAAATGTTGCAAAATATCTGCTGCAAAAATTATGTTCCCTGATCTTGACAAATGTACACCATCCTGTCTGAACACGTGTGCCCAAAACTAGATTGGATGCTCTACACATTTCCATTTTTTAAAACAGGACATTTTTTCCATGTAGCTGTTTATCCAAAAAATATTTTCATTCACAGTGACCTGACTATCCTTTCTATAGGTGATTTGTGAAAAATATGTCCTAACACCAGTACAAGCTATACCATCTAGGAGGGCCATCAGTCTAACAGTCAGAGAATCCTTGCAGATGACATCATTTGTACGAACATGAATAAAACATATCTATACTTCCTTACATTAAGGTGTTCCAAGGCTTGTCTCACACCTTCTATTTTTAAACTGGCAAGCATAACACTATTTGAAGTTCATTATCGTCTCTGCAAATATAAGTATCAGTTCCTCTAATAACTGAATCTCCAATTACAAGAATATCTTTGCTGGCCGGCTCTGAAGAATCTTCAGCTTCTAATACAATAATATCTGCTCCGTCAATTTTTATGAACAATAGATCTTCATCACCATTAGTCTTTTTAATCCCAGTGTTTTCATTGTGTATTAAATCTATGTATGGCAATGCTATCAAGGTGAGTGCATAAGAGGCATTAGACATGAGATACCGTCTCCAGGAAGCTTTACTATAGATGGACTGACACGACTCACTATACCAAGTAACTTAAAGACATACCAAGGGCAACAGTATGAAAGGACAACATGGTGACACATTGAATCATATTCCAAAAGATTCAAGGAACTTGCCGAAGTGTGCTGAGTTCAGTGCAAAAGGTGCAGGACACCAGATAATATACCAGTGCATCTCAGGTGCAGGACACCAGATAATATACCAGTGCATCTCAGGTGCAGGACACCAGATAATATACCAGTGCATCTCAGGTGCAGGACACCAGATAATATACCAGTGCATCTCAGGTGCAGGACACCAGATAATATACCAGTGCATCTCAGTATGAGAATGCTATCTCAGTGAAATGCAGCTAAAACAGGTAAGTAGTAGTGTTAGTGGAATTGTCATATATAACCTGAAACCACATGCCTTACAAGGAATGTTCATAAGTAGATATGGTCCCATTAGCAAGGCAAGTGTGCAACATGTACAGAAAACAATCAGTTCTCATCCACAATATGTGAGAAAAAATATCAGAACATTAAATAACATCCACAATATTCCTAGTATACTATAAATATCTTCAATATATTATGGTTTATGGAGTAAAACATAATAAAAAAATTAAATAGTACCTTATATATTTTACAGAATCCATTGCAATTTGCAAAAATATACTTAAAAAAATAATAAATTTTGGCAAAGTGGCATACATGGCCAAATCTCTGGCAATAACTGTAGGTAACAAAAAAAGTGTGTGGGACATGTGAGGGGAGCGCAAGTAACACACACACACAAACACACACACACACAAACACACACACGGGTCTACTTGACAACGCCGAAAGCTGACAACGCCGACGATGAGAACACCGACACCAGAAGATCGAAAACTGAGATGACTGAAGGATGAAAACCCCGACGCTGAGAACACCAACATGTGAAAAGGCTGTGTAAGTATGCGATAATGACGGACGTTAGGGTTAGGGTGCGAGTAAGGTAAGTGTGCGATATTGACGGACTCTAGGGATAGGGGTGGGTTAAGTGAGTTAGGGTTAGGGCGCGGGTTAGGTGAGTGTGCGATAGTGACAGTCTTTAGGGTTAGGGGCGGGTTAAGTGGGTTAGAGTTAGGGCACGGGTTAGGTGAGTGTGCGATAGTGACAGTCTTTAGGGTTAGGGGTGGGTTAAGTGAGTTAGGGTTAGGGCGCGGGTTAGGTGAGTGTGTGATAGTGACAGTCTTTAGGGTTAGGGGCAGGTTAAGTGAGTTAGGGTTAGGGTGCGGGTTAGGTGAGTGTGCGATAGTGACGGACCTTAGGGTTAGGGTTTGGGTTAAGGTTATAGATAGTTGTGTATGTGAGGTTTAGTGTGAGTTTGTAAGGATTTTGGTGTGCTTGTGTTGTGTGTGTGCTTTTTGGACAGGGGATTTGTTTTGTTTGTTGATTGTCGGGATTGTAGTGTGTCAGGCATGTGAGGTTTCGTGTTTGTGAACTTTCGGTTATGTGGTGTCGGTGATTTCATTGTCGGTGTTGTAGTATGTTGGTGTTGTCAGGTAGACACACACACACACACACACACACACACACACACACACACAAACACACAAACACCATAGGAAATAGGGTGATAGAAAAGCAGATGTAGGGTGAGGTTTAAGAGTAGTGACACACAAGAAGGATGAGTGAATGGGAAGTTGAGAAAGAGAGAGAGTCAGAGGGATATGGGTATGTATGTATGTTTGTATATATATATTTATTTATTTATTACTTATTTATTTTGGGAACAGGACCTGTTTTTATTGGAAAATCACAGCAAATGAAGGAGGTCATATGGTGTTTACAAAAAACATATGACAGATAGCATAACCTGGTAGGCAACATACAGAAAGGGCAGGTGAGTTATACAGACAATACATATATGGATCGCACACAGGGGTCAAGGGAAGTGAACAAACAGGATAGGGATGCATGCAAACTGGCCATGGTGCACCATAATAATAGACTATGTATTAATGCACAAAGCAGTGATGTGATGTCACAAACTGTGGGACAGTCATACAAAAAGGAGTAGTACCAATGGTAAGCATGTGATAGGAAGTAATAACTGAGAAAAGCCAACATTACATGGCAAACAACAAACATCATCACGCATACCTCTCAACTGTCTAGATTTTCACAGAATGTCCAGATTTCTGTTTCAAATTTTTGGTGTGTTTCTTAAAAAAATGTATTTTCTTGGCAAATCACTGAGGATTGAAGTCACTACATAATGACATACACTTGAGGTTCACACTTCACATCCTTTATAAAATGCACATTAACACAAATCCTGTTATTCCATAAATGTTCTAAGTTTATATGAGTACTATTTAAAATCTTTGACTAGCTTAAGCCCTTGAACTAAGAAGTTGAGAGATATGCTCCAGTAGGCTGTTGGCATGTGCAAGTATAATCCACTATATAGCAAGGCAGACTCTCTCATCAAATGGACATGTAAGATCCCAACAGCAGAGGTCAGATTAGAATCTTCAACCCTGCATTTAAGAGGCAAACATCTATGCAGAATGCCAAACAGCAGCACTGGAGGAAATGTGCCAAGTGGTTGTGTAATGGCCAAACAGACATAATAACCCCACAGTTGGTCAGCAGAACTGTGAAGCTATTATCATAGGGGGTTACAAGCCAGGGACAACACAGATGGTGGCCAGATATACAATGTGAATGTGTGCCATGCATTTATTTATTTTTATTTCTGCTTGTTTTCCGGGGTAGAACCAGTGATCTTCATAGAACTTTTTCATATTCAGCCAAGGAACAGTGTCTGGTTATGTGACTTGCTCAGAGTCACACAGTTAGGTAATGGATACTTAGGGAATCAAACTTAACAGCTCCTTTATCCTCTGAGCCAACTGTCAGATAGGCATTCATGTCATACAGCTGAAATATCCAGAATGCTCGGCATGCATACCTCTAACAATGACATGCCATAGTGACATGGATACATTTGGAAACACCAAAAAAGCACAACAAATGAACCACAGTAAGGATGTTCAGTGACAGATATGCAGGAAGTATGGCAAGTATGTCATGAGAACACGTCACACCAGCCAAGATAGTACACAGGTGGCTGCATCACAATTATTACCACAGTGTGTGGTTATGAATCACACACGTGTAACAGCCTATCATGTGGACAGAAGGGTGATACCAGTGCAGTACACCTGCAGGCCAATCTTACTACAATTCAAAATGGTGCACATAAACACATATTACATGCAGATGTGTACCACATAGCCAAAAGTTATAAGTGGAATGGAAAGAGGCAAGTTATGACTCTAGCATTAATGAGCAACCTGTCTGAAAAAGCTGTCCCATACATACACATGACAAGCACTTCTGATTCAAACCATCACACATGCATGTGTCCTCAACATAATACAGAGTGTATGTGCTCCATAAGAGAAGCTGCAATGTGCATGCAGCAATGGGAAGTCATCTGAGATGTGTGGACTGTGTACATGTGATGGGATGTAAGGTGTTTCTGCACAATTAGCACAAACAACACAGTCATGCACAACAAGAAGCTTGCATAAGTACACACACAAATTAATGTTGTATATCACATAACCATCTGTACTGCTATGCAAACCTATGACAACAGGTGGCACACTCACAAAAAAGCATGCAATTGTAAAAGGTAACTGTGTTTGACTGGTAAAATAGTCTGGTGTACACACATAAAACACACCCTAAGGTGAAGCCAGACATAGGTATATTCCAAAATATCAGAGGTCCATAGGGGCCATGTAAAACACACACTGCAGACATGCTGTGCAGACCGTGCAGTGCAGAGAAAGAAGCACAATGTGTACAAAATAATCAAAAGGCACAAGACAGCGCCATGAAAATGAGGCTGAACAGGTCTGTGCAACAGTGCAAGTGCTATGACATATGAGAGGGAAACAACATGACACAAAAATCACTCTCCAGATCATCTGAACCCATATAATGCCACACAGCACTGATATAAGCTACCCACAGGTACACATGTTAAGTATATGTGCAAAAAATATTTCTACTGAACAATACATAG
Organism: Protopterus annectens; assembly: GCF_019279795.1. NCBI lineage: Eukaryota > Metazoa > Chordata > Ceratodontiformes > Protopteridae > Protopterus > Protopterus annectens. Next base: position 825,676,095 of record NC_056749.1, on the reverse strand, counting down.
GACATAAGGTTTAATGTACATTAGTCATATGGACAGATTGCATATGAGAGTTGGTGAAAGGCCACTGTCTATGTTACTGCTTCCTATCTGCTGTGGCAAATATGCCAAACACTTCCACAATACCAGCACTGCACAAAATATGTATGCAAAATTGACAACTATGTCACCCATTTGCAATGCCATCACAGTAGAATGGCATTACAGTGAGACATGGGTGAATGTCTCTACTGTTAGTTGGTGTAGTGGCCCATATATGCCATATGTCATCACCTGTTATTGCGGTCCTGTGAGCACTGTCAACATGGCAGCTTTGTGGTCAATGGTGGACTGCAATCTGCAATGCTACTAGCTGTGACAGACAAGGTCCAATAAGAACATACATCAAACATAATGGGTCACAAAATACAGATTAGGTAGGCCACAGACAGAGTTCTGGGCTGCCTGTCTGTAACAATGACATCATAAACAACAGCCATGCATATCCATGCAACAGGATGTTTATACTGGAATTGTCACATCAAAAAATGCAATGTAATGCAGATAAATGACATCATCACATAAAAGCCAGATTATGAAGTGTGCATAACAAAATACATAGTGAGAGTATGACTGCAGCATGGGTTAAGGTGCCCTAATATATGCATAAAAGTGAGACAACCCCTAATTACTGAGACACTATGGTCGCAGTATTACATGAGTGGAACAGACAGACAATTACACTCCATAGGCCCAACTTGATTGGACTGAACATCATGGATGATCTCCCAAGCAGGATCCTGGAAGGGGTCACACATGGCCCATGTCATGTTCTGGAAGAATGTGCCCATGAGGTCCTGTATCTGAGTCTGGAACAAATTACTGACATCATCTCAGATATGGTTCCTCACCTATGGCAGAGATAGTGGAAATCATTGCTATTGCTCAGATGGAACAATCACCCCTGCTGGTCCTGGTCTGCCATCATCATCAGTTTCATGCTGTGCTGTCTGGTCCATGGAGTTGTAATCCACTGACAGAGGTCGAACTCAGCAATGTCATCATCTGTGGATGGGTGGTTGGATTTGGTCTAAGTCTCTAACATGACAGTAGTATAAATCAGTCAGATTGTATTAACCAGCCACGACACTGCCGGATAATCTTAAAATCTATGGTAATGCACCAGTTGCAACATGTCTACAGTATGGAATTGCCCATGCATAGGCTGTGTATGTATTTTGAACTGAATCCCATCTGTATTTGTGATGTAACAAAGTGAAATATATGCAACACTAACACAATACACATTTTGCTGTTCTGTCTGTAAGAGAACAGTAGTCATCAAAGTTCAGAACTATGTCTGGCAGCATCACAATCGGATGAGGGAATAACACACATGATGTGTTACAGTTGAGAGTGTACGGTCTGATAACAGCACGATTCTATTAGGCACACTGCCATTACTGTGCGTGTGCTATCATGCATATTGGATGTGGAACAGTAGAGAGCAATGAGATGATATGCAACACATCAATACTCTGGTTTATCCTAAAAATCCTCAGAATGGTATACTCAATTGTTTTACATGTGGATACTCCATTCTCTGAAAAGGTGTCATGTAATTTATAGCATGACTTGCACATGCACACATACATCAGTATAATCACAGATCACTGATGTGTATTTAACAAGGACAATGATGTGCATATGTGTGTTATGTTATAGTAAACCTAACATTGTGGCCCTTATAGATGAGTAATACAATGATATAATGATAAGGGAGGAAGACATATTGTAGACATCACTGGCAAGAAATAAGGGTGTGTGGAGCACTAAATATCTTAACAAATATATATGTTACTACAGAGTGAGTGTAACCACCAATGTGGAAAGCAATCCTTTACTGTGACAATTTGGTCTAAATATCCCATGGAACAATATTAGGGTAACATGTGCATGTTCCTCAACATTGACATGCCATGCATTGAACAACACACAGGACTGTTACCCAAAGGAGAAAACCATTACCATGGTTTATACTGAACATGAAGTCATACTCTGCTACAGTGCATAGTATGCAAAAATGTCTATTCCATAGACTATCACTTAATGCCACTTCTCCATATAACTTGCACTTTCAATACTACGATAGCATAGCATAAGGTGGCAATGACCAGTAAAACATATAGCTAAACCCCATCTTTGATATGTGTTACTAAGCCAACTTATACATGTAAACACTGCATGTGAGTAAAGCAACATGTATTCAAATTTGAGATATGTTGCATCATGGGTAATATATATCCTGGGTAATATACATCCTGATCATATTTCACTCTCATTGTGATCTTAATATTCTGTAAGGATGTGTATTACCCAGGACATAATATACCTCCTGATAGCATATTAAGATCACAGAGAGAGTGGAATGTTTTGGTCAGAGCTTTACACAGTGTCTGAACAATATGCCTATAGCCATGTTTACCTATATATACATAAAATACGTAAATACATATCAATGAATCCTCAGTGAGACATAACCTTACCAACTATGGCATGCACTAACAGGGTATAAAGACACTTATGTGACAAATGGTGCACATGTTGTCCAGATATCTGCTTATAACATCATCATGTCAGTATGTCAGCTTCCATATAAAGTGTAACATGAGCATGTCACATGGTCTTCCAGATGTCAGTTAATAGTAGGGGAGACAATTTCTTACACAGATAGAATGAAATTATAATTGAGGCTCTGTGCCAGCAGAGACACAGCCTTCATGGAAAGACAGGAAGTACTGTGTGGATGACATACCTCTCAACCGTCCAGATTTTTGCAGAATGTCCAGATTCTTGCCTCAAATTTTTGGCCTTTTCCCTCATAAAATTTGCAGTTTTCTGACAAATTGATGGGATGATCTGGGGAGTCAAATCATTAAATAATGACATACATTTGAGTTTCAGACTTCATATCCTTCAGAAAATGCATGCTAACCCAAATCCTTTCATTCTAGCAGCTTTCCAAGTTTAAAAGAGTGATATTTAAAATGTGTCCCTATTTTTGGGCCTTTGCCCCCTATTATGTTAGGCTTTGTCCAGATTTCTTGCACTAAGAGGTTGACAGGTATGGTGGATGATAAAGTGTGGCAGACCTGACAAACATAATCAGTGCTGTGGGTGGTCACAATAGATCCTGGGAGGCCTGTTGGTGACATTGCTTTGATATGGTCTTCCATGCAGCTAACAGAGTCTGCTGCTATGAGAGGACAAGGAATGCCACTGGAGGTGGGCCACTCTTGCTTTCTCTGGATGACAGAATGGTGTTCCTGGCATTGCATCATACCACCAGTTGTGATCATCGGATCCCTGGGGGGAGGTACTGAAGCATGTATTCCAGGATGCATATGTACATCCTACATTACAAAACACTGCAGCATATACACTACCTCATTGAGGATCTTTATTTCACAAATATTAATGTACTGTTATATTTGTATTCCAGCAGCAGAATTATGCTGTGAATATGGTAACACACATGATGTGTATGTACAACATAAGTGTTATGGCATGTTATGTTACCATCACAGTACATACATAACAATCCCAGCCATATGTGTGATATTTCTGTCTTTTGATTGTATAGTTCCATCAAGATCTGGACAGCATCAACACATGTCACATAAGTGTCTCCATATACTGTTAGTGTGATCCATGACTTTCTGTGCCTCTGCTCTTTTTATGACAGTGGAGTATGATCACATGTTGATTTTTTCCTGTCATTATAACCTACAGATACATCACTGCAAGACATGGGCCTTGCAGCTGCACATACAGACAGACCAGGTATGGATGTCTATATTGTTTATATGATGCAGCACTTTCTAGCACACTTCTGATGTATGATATTCACTTTGCTGTGTTCTATACACAGGTACATTTTATTTATTTATTTTATTTATTTGCAATTTGATTACCGGGGAAGTCCACTGGGCCGAATTGACCCATTTTCAGTGGAGACCCAGGAGAAAAACTCCAAGATGCATTATACAATTTCGATACAACTGATAGTTAATGTTAAAGATATTATGTAGAATAGTTACTCATAAATGCATTCAATATCATGCATAGTTAAAAGATTAATTAAGCTTGAAGGTAGGGATCACACAGTTTCATTTGAGGAAAACAGATATGTGTTAGGTGTGGAAACAGTTTACATACAAACCTTTTAAGAAAATGTAAATACGCTTTACATACACACATCAACAGTAGAATGCTATTTACAACATTTACAAGGTTGGGCTGTGTGAGGGTAGCTGTAGGAGATGAGAGCTTAGAGAGAAGCTATAGAAATTGTTGAGAGCTTAGATAGGCTCATAGGAAGATAACTATGAGAGCTGTAGAGCTTGGGAACCAGAGTGAAAACCCCCTTGGATTAGGTTGGGTGAAGGCAGGTACATTTCCATTAGGTGGACAGGTGTTTGAATAGTTGGGTTTTGAAGTTTTCTGAGTTTGGTATGGTTCTTAGTGTGGAGGGAAAGGAATTCCATTTTTTGCCTAGTGAGAAAGATAGGAGAAGTTGGCCAGCAGAACATTTAGGTTTATGGACAGTAATTAAGTTCTGATTTTCAGATCTGAGAAGACTGTTGGGTGTATTAGGATGTTAGTTAGTCCGGGACATTTTGTTGGGTGAAATATGAGTCTATGTGCAGTAGTGAGTTGGAGACAGTCTAGGTAATTTGGGAGTTCAAGCCAATTCAGGGATTGTAGGGTTAGGCAGTGATGGGTGGTATTTTTAGATTTAGAGGCAAATTTAGAGATTTTGTTGTAGCAGTTTTCTAGTTTAGAGGTGATAGAGGAGGACAGGTTGGTTAGGAGAGGGGCTCCTTATAATAAGGAAGGAAGAATATAAGTCGAGGCCAGAGTTTGCCTGGTAGAGTTGGAGAGAAATTGATTATTCCTATACAGCATACCTAGCTTTTGGTGGGTTTTCTTAATATTTTGTTGAATATGAATATCAAACTTGAGGTGTTCATCTACAGTAATGCCAAGTAGTTTGGCAGAGGGGACTACTTCTATAGGTGAAATGGTTCGACTATAGACTTTGAAGTTGTTTTTATCATAGGAGAGGGTCTTTGTGGGAGGGAATAGTAGAATCTTTGATTTATTTGCATTGAGAGAGAAGTGGTTTTGGTGCATCCAGTTTTCAGTTGTTGAGAAGGCAGTTTGGGTTTTAGTCAGCAATTCAGAGAGGTTTGAGGCAGAGCAGACTAAGGTTGAATCATCTGCGTATTGAATGATTTTAGCATCAGGAATAGCAGTGTGAAAGTTATTGATGAAGATGTTAAAAAGCATTGGCCCAAGGATGGATCCCTGTGGTACGCCAGTTGGGGTAGGTCTGTGATCTGTCTGATAGATAGCTGGAGAACCAGGATAAAGCATTATGTGAGAGATTAAGGTTTGAGAGATGACAGAGAAGGTGCTTGTGGGAAACAGTATCAAAGGCTTTAGACAGATCGAGTAAAGCAGTAGAAACTAAGTGTCCTGAATCTCAGGCTTGATTGACAGTTTCTAGGAAAGAGAGTAGAGTGG